>NC_143041.1:44599946-44864946 GCF_057628025.1 Oncorhynchus mykiss | reverse complement strand
AACGAACCGCCCTTGCTGTCTCTGCCTGGCCGGTTCCCCTCTTTCCACTGGGATTCTCTGCCTCTAACCCTATTACAGGGGCTGAGTCACTGGCTTACTGGGGCTCTCTCATGCCATCCCTGGAGGGGGTGCGTCACCTGAGTGGGTTGATTCACTGATGTGGTCATCCTGTCTGGGTTGGCGCCCCCCCCCCCCCCCCCCCCCCCCCCCCACTTGGGTTGAGCCGTGGCGGAGGTCTTTGTGGGCTATACTCAGCCTTGTCTCAGGATGGTAAGTTGGTGGTTGAAGATATCCCTCTAGTGGTGTGGGGGCTGTGCTTTGGCAAAGTGGATGGGGTTATATCCTTCCTGTTTGGCCCTGTCCGGGGGTGTCCTCGGATGGGGCCACAGTGTCTCCTGACCCATCCTGTCTCAGCCTCCAGTATTTATGCTGCAGTAGTTTATGTGTCGGGGGGCTAGGGTCAGTTTGTTATATCTGGAGTACTTCTCCTGTCCTATTCGGTGTCCTGTGTGAATCTAAGTGTGCGTTCTCTAATTCTCTCCTTCTCTCTTTCTTTCTCTCTCTCGGAGGACCTGAGCCCTAGGACCATGCCCCAGGACTACCTGACATAATGACTCCTTGCTGTCCCCAGTCCACCTGGCCGTGCTGCTGCTCCAGTTTCAACTGTTCTGCCTTATTATTATTCAACCATGCTGGTCATTTATGAACATTTTAACATCTTGGCCATGTTCTGTTATAATCTCCACCCGGCACAGCCAGAAGAGGACTGGCCATCCCACATATGCTCTCTCTAATTCTCTCTTTCTTTCTCTCTCTCGGAGGACCTGAGCCCTAGGACCATGCCCCAGGAATACCTGACATGATGACTCCTTGCTGTCCCCAGTCCACCTGACTGTGCTGCTGCTCCAGTTTCAACTGTTCTGCCTTATTATTATTCGACCATGCTGGTAATTTATGAACATTTGAACATCTTGGCCACATTCTGTTATAATCTCCACCCGGCACAGCCAGAAGAGGACTGGCCACCCCACATAGCCTGGTTCCTCTCTAGGTTTCTTCCTAGGTTTTGGCCTTTCTAGGGAGTTTTTCCTAGCCACCGTGCTTCTACACCTGCATTGCTTGCTGTTTGGGGTTTTAGGCTGGGTTTCTGTACAGCACTTTGAGATATCAGCTGATGTACGAAGGGCTATATAAATACATTTGATTTGATTTGATTTGATCATCATCATGTTGTTAGTCTTCTTCAGAGGGTTGAGGTGAACTCTCTGCTCTTTTCTACTAAATTGAACCCCCTGCCATTTAACAAAACTGGACTCCTTGTGTCTCATGACATTTAGAGACTGGACTTTTGTGTCTCATGACATGTAGAGACTGGACTTTTGTGTCTCATGACATTTAGAGACTGGACTTTTGTGTCTCATGACATTTAGAGACTGGACTCTTTGTGTCTCATGACATTTAGAGACTGGACTCCTTGTGTCTCATGACATTTAGAGACTGGACTTTTGTGTCTCATGACATTTAGAGACTGGACTCCTTGTGTCTCATGACATTTAGAGACTGGACTCTGTGTCTCATGACATTTAGAGACTGGACTTTTGTGTCTCATGACATTTAGAGACTGGACTTTTGTGTCTCATGACATTTAGAGACTGGACTCATTGTGTCTCATGACATTTAGAGACTGGACTCTTTGTGTCTCATGACATTTAGAGACTGGACTCTTTGTGTCTCATGACATTTAGAGACTGGACTTTTGTGTCTCATGACATTTAGAGACTGGACTTTTGTGTCTCATAACATTTAGAGACTGGACTCCTTGTGTCTCTTGACATTTAGAGACTGTACTCCTTGTGTCTCTTGACATTTAGAGACTGTACTCCTTGTGTCTCATAACATTTAGAGACTGGACTCATTGTGTCTCATGACATTTAGAGACTGGACTCTTTGTGTCTCATGACATTTAGAGACTGGACTCTTTGTGTCTCATAACATTTACAGAAAGACAGAAAGAACTTAAAGAGTACTCTAGTTCATGATGTCAAATGAAACAGGACATGTAGCACAACTGACCTCTATTCAGGGGAGAACAAACACTTTGAACGTTTAGTTCCATGAGGTAGAAAGTAGAGCCATTTTTCTTCATGAAAGTCATTTCCTGGTGTAACACATGTTAAAGGTCCTTATTGTTCAAAAAAAAAAAACTTTACTAGAGTAATCTTCTGATGTTTCGTTTTCTTCAGTCCTATGGGCCCTGGTTAAAAGTAGTGCACTATAATAGGGAATAGGGAGTCATTTGGGACAAAGAAGTGCACTATATAGGGAATAGAGCCCTGTGGGCCCTGGTCTAAAGTAGTGCACTATATAGGGAATAGGGTGCCATTTGGGACAAAGAAGTGCACTATATAGGGAATAGAGCCCTGTGGGCCCTGGTCTAAAGTAGTGCACTATATAGGGAATAGGGTGCCATTTGGGACAATGTAGTGCACTATATAGGGAATAGGGTGCCATTTGGGACAATGTAGTGCACTATATAGGGAATAGGGTGCCATTTGGGACAAAGTAGTGCACTATATAGGGAATAGAGCCCTGTGGGTCCTGGTCAAAAGTAGTGCACTATATAGGGAATAGGGAGTCATTTGGGATGTCACCCTAAATGTAGAGAACGTCATTACTTGGATAGTCTTCCCATTACGTGAGAGGTCTAAGCTTTTAGCTCCAGACAAAACATCCGTTTCCGTTTGAACTATCTCTAGTAGCACAATAAAAAGGTTGTTCTTATCGTCGCCGCCCAATGTCGTAATGAATAAAGCAAAATAAGACATTAAACTACGAGACAGAGAGGAAGAGTCCCTGTGTTGCTGTCTCCAATTAGAGACACTCACACACACACACTCACACTCACGTACACACGCGCACACACACACGCGCACACACACACACGCGCACACACACACACACACACACACACACACACATTCTCGATCCACAAGTCATTAAGGTTTCCTCGTGAACAGCCAGTTAAGAACCTAAACGTCTTAATGAAGGAATATGAAAAGCAACAGCTCTGAAAAGCGTTCGTCAATTAAATTTGACATTAATAAATGCATTAGCTTACTTGTGTTAAAGCGTTATTATTGTGGCAACTTGGTGGAACCGAACTGCGTGAATATGTGTGAATATTATATGATGTGAATATGCTAAATAATTCTGGCTTCCTGTTTTTTATTTTTTATTTTTTATAAACAAGAAGCATTAACACTTGCATTTGGTGTTCACCCTCCTTGACATGTTGTTGGGTGACATAGTGGGATTGAAATGGATTTCTTTGATTTGGAAACAGACTTAGTTGTGGTTTTGAAAACGGACTTAGTTGTGATTTTGAAAACGGACTTAGTTGTGATTTTGAAAACGGACTTAGTTGTGATTTTGAAACGGACTTAGTTGTGATTTTGAAAACGGACTTAGTTGTGATTTTGAAACGGACTTAGTTGTGGTTTTGAAAACGGACTTAGTTGTGATTTTGAAACGGACTTAGTTGTGATTTTGAAAACGGACTTAGTTGTGGTTTTGAAAACGGACTTAGTTGTGGTTTTGAAACAGACTTAGTTGTGATTTTGAAAACGGACTTAGTTGTGGTTTTGAAACAGACTTAGTTGTGGTTTTGAAACGGACTTAGATGTGATTTTGAAACCGACTTAGTTGTGATTTTGAAACGGACTTAGTTGTGATTTTGAAAACGGACTTAGTTGTGATTTTGAAAACGGACTTAGTTGTGATTTTGAAACAGACTTAGTTGTGATTTTGAAAACGGACTTAGTTGTGATTTTGAAACCGACTTAGTTGTGATTTTGAAAAGGACTTAGTTGTGGTTTTGAATCCGACTTAGTTGTGATTTTGAAACGGACTTAGATGTGATTTTGAAACCGACTTAGTTGTGATTTTGAAAACGGACTTAGTTGTGATTTTGAAAACGGACTTAGTTGTGATTTTGAAACAGACTTAGTTGTGATTTTGAAAACGGACTTAGTTGTGATTTTGAAAACGGACTTAGTTGTGATTTTGAAAACGGACTTAGTTGTGATTTTGAAAACGGACTTAGTTGTGATTTTGAAAACGGACTTAGTTGTGATTTTGAAAACGGACTTAGTTGTGATTTTGAAACAGACTTAGTTGTGATTTTGAAACAGACTTAGTTGTGATTTTGAAACAGACTTAGTTGTGATTTTGAAAACGGACTTATTTGTGATTTTGAAAACGGACTTAGTTGTGATTTTGAAAACGGACTTAGTTGTGATTTTGAAAACGGACTTAGTTGTGATTTTGAAAACGGACTTAGTTGTGATTTTGAAAACGGACTTAGTTGTGATTTTGAAAACGGACTTAGTTGTGATTTTGAAACGGACTTAGTTGTGATTTTGAAAACGGACTTAGTTGTGGTTTTGAAAACGGACTTAGTTGTGGTTTTGAAACAGACTTAGTTGTGGTTTTGAAAACGGACTTAGTTGTGGTTTTGAAAACGGACTTAGTTGTGATTTTGAAAACGGACTTAGTTGTGATTTTGAAACAGACTTAGTTGTGATTTTGAAAATGGACTTAGTTGTGATTTTGAAACAGACTTAGTTGTGATTTTGAAAACGGACTTAGTTGTGATTTTGAAACAGACTTAGTTGTGATTTTGAAACCGACTTAGTTGTGATTTTGAAAATGGACTTAGTTGTGGTTTTGAAACTGACTTATTTTTTTTCCATTGATCTGCACAAAATACTCACATAATGTGAAAAGGAAAAGAAAATTCTACAAATGTAAAACAAAATGAAATAACACTTTCATAACTAAAATATAGTTGTTGTAAAAGTATTTTCACCCCTTTTGTTTAGGCACGCCAAAATTAGTTCAGGAGTAAAATGCGGCTTAACAAATCACATGGTCTCACTCTGTTTTAAATAGTAGGAGTTGACATGATTTTTGAATGACTACCACTTCCTCTGTCCCCCATACATACAACATCTGTAAGGTCCCTCAGTTAACTATTCAATTTCAAGCCCAGATTCAACTACAAACACCAAGGACCTTTCTGAAAGCCTCATAAAGGGCAGTGATTGGTCGATGGGTACCAATAATAAATCAGAAGTCCTGAGCGATTGGTTCGGTTTTTATTTAATTTTTTATAATGACGGTTTTCGATTTTGGTTCAGATAAAAAAAATATTATGCATTATTTTATAGCTTTTTAATTGAAATTCCAAAGCCAAATATTGAGAAGATTCAATTGTCTCTAACAACACAGAATAAAGCAATTCATAAGAGGCCCATGATGGTAGTGACTGCCCATTACTGCTTATCACTTATTATTTTTATTATTTTAATGTCTTTATTTCATCATCTCATCTCTACTCAGGAAGTAGCAGCCAGAAAACCATCTAACATTCTCCAACGAGCCAAGCTCCTCATCACGTAAGTTCATACTTGATTTTATGTCTCTCGCGCTTGGTAGGATTTCTCTCCAGAGAAACGGCACGTTGAGCCTAAACTAAACCTGAACTAAATGGAATTCAAGTTGAACTGACGTCGATCAATTTTTGTTTAATAATCGGAAAATCGGTTAATCGCTCAGAACTACAAATCAGACATTGAATATCTCTTTAAGATCAAGTTAATAATGATGCCGTGGATGATGTATTAAATATTACCCAGTCACTACAAAGATACAGTCATCCTTCCTAACTCAGTTGCTGGTGAGGAAGGAAACCACTCAGGGATTTCACCATGAAGCCAATGGTGACATTTAAACAGTTACAGAGTTTAATGGCTGTGATTGGAGAAAACTGGGGATGGATCAACAACGTTGTAGTTACTCCACAATAATGACCTACTGTAAATGACAGAGTGAAAAAAAAATATATACAAAATAAATATATTCCAAAACATGCGTCCTGTACTAAGGTAATACAGAAATAAAAACACTGCAAATAATTAACTTTTGTCCCGAATTCAAAGGCTTATGATTGGGGGACAATTCAACACGACACATCACTGAGTAAGTGCCTCCTTATTTTCAAGTGTGGTGGCTGCATTTATATTTTAGTCATTGAGCCACAACACTCTTATCCAGCAATTAGAGAATAAGTGCCTTGCTCAAGGTCAAGGTCCTGAGTTGCCAAGTTACAGTTTTGTCTGAAATCTGCTTGATTTAAATCTATGGCAACACTTGATCACTGCTGTCTAGCCATGATCCCCAACACTTTGATAGAGCTGGAAGAATTTAGAAAATTAATAAATGGGCGAATATTGCACAATCCAGGTGTATAAAGAATCGCAGCCAAAGGTGTTTCTAACGTAGTGACTCAGGTAAATACTTATCTAATCAATGTATATTTGATTTTTTCTTTTCATTCATAAAAATAGAAATTAATTTCACTTTGACTTTAAAGAGTATTTTGTGTAGATCAATGACAAAACATTTTTTTTTATAACAATTAATTTTGTAACACAATAAAACCCCGCCCCCCCCCAAAAGAAAATCCAAGGGGGGTGAATAATTACGATATCCGCTGTATGTGGTTGTCTCACCTACTGTACAATGAATAAACAAACTGTAAGATGCAACCGAACCGGCTCTGCTGTGCTCTATCGTGTTGATTTTGTCTACCCTCACTGGACGTGTTCATGACACGCAGGTTAAAATATCAAAACCAACTGTGAACCAACTCTATTAATAGTAGGGTGGCTCCCGAGCGGTCGAAAACACTGCATCTCAATGCTAGAGGCATCCCTACAGACCCTGGCTCGATTCCAGGCTGTATCACAACCAGCTGTGATTGGGAGTCCCATAGGGGCGGCACACATATGGCCCAGCATCATTAGGGTTTGGCCGGGGTAGGCCGTCATCGTAAATAAGAATTTGTTCTTAATAACTGATTTGCCAAGTTAAATCAAGGTAAAATACAAATACATTTTTTAGACAGGTCAAAACACACATTAAACATTCATGGACATTTAGCTAGCTTGCTGTTGCTAGGTAATTTGTCCTAGAAAATAAACATCGGGTTGTTTTTTTTTTACCTGAAATGAATATGGTCCTTTTTTTCTGGATCTTTGTAGAATTTTGACTCATTTTGAGACGCACAAAATCGAGTGTTACTCCAGCAAATAATCAACAGATAAAAAAGGGAAACCTAGTTAGTTTCTCTCCTGGTTCATTCGTCTTCTTCTGTGGATTTTATGTGGCGGTTGGCAACCAACTTTAAGGCGCATTACCACCATCAACTGGACTGGAGTGTTGACCTCACTTCATCTTTCAATCACCCACGTGACTATATGCTTCTAAAATCCAATGAGGAAATGGGAAAGGGGGACTTAGCGCTTCAGGTGTCTGAAATAGAACCATGTTATATTTTAGCTCCTGGCAACGCTGAAGTGCGGGAGCAGCTTGGATGAAATGATTGAATAACACGTATGCGTAAATTGACTTTACAACGCAACGTGGGCTGTGTGGTTAGCATGTAAGTCGCCATTTGTGAGAAAAATATCTGTATCTTCTCTGTATTCAGGCTCTTATTGATGAATTACACGTGGCTTTATCTTCCATTATTCAACCTGATAACACATCTTCACAAAGAACAGACAGGCTCAGCACAGAGGCGCATTTAGGATTTCTTCTCTCCCTTTCTCCATAGAACACGCATGCATGCACACACGCACACACGCACACAAGTACTGTTGCCGTGGCAACAGACGGAAGGCGGAAGGCACGAGCCTCTGTATATATTCAGAATATGTAAGGTGAATGTGGGGGGGGGGGGGGGGGTGCGTGCGTTGTCAAGTGAATAGGGTCAGACATCGAACACCACCTAGCCGAATTGAAAATAGCAACTATTTTCTTATTTAGGCCACTGTCTTGCACAGTATGTTACAACAACAACAACAACAACAACAACAAGCAGTGTGAACTATACGTCTGATGAAGAAAGTCTGAACACGGGTTCGTACAGGACTGTTTCCGTTCAGTGTGTAACACAGTAAGCGTGGCTATGGGCTACACTGTACAGGACTGTTTCCGTTCAGTGTGTAACACAGTGAGCGTGGCTATGGGCTACACTGTACAGGACTGTTTCCGTTCAGTGTGTAACACAGTGAGCGTGGCTATGGGCTACACTGTACAGGACTGTTTCCGTTCAGTGTGTAACACAGTGAGCGTGGCTATGGGCTACACTGTGCAGGACTGTTTCCGTTCAGTGTGTAACACAGTGAGCGTGGCTATGGGCTACACTGTACAGGACTGAATCCGTTCAGTGTGTAACACAGTGAGCGTGGCTATGGGCTACACTGTACAGGACTGTTTCCATTCAGTGTGTAACACAGTGAGCGTGGCTATGGGCTACACTGTACAGGACCAGTAGGTATATTCTGATCTGCAGGTACACTATATTCCACAGGTTTAGCATGGACTACAGTTTACAATGGATTTTAGTTGTCCAGCTGGCTAACCTAATAGATGTGGCTGTGTGGGTTAGATGATGTAGAAAAATGCTACAGTAGAAAAATGCCTCACTGAGGCAGTGAGCAGTACTTAGCAGTGAGCAGTACTTAGCAGTGAAGCAGTACTTAGCAGTGAAGCAGTGAGCAGTACTTAGCAGTGAAGCAGTGGGCAGTACTTAGCAGTGAAGCAGTACTTAGCAGTGAAGCAGTGAGCAGTACTTAGCAGTGAAGCAGTGGGCAGTACTTAGCAGTGAAGCAGTACTTAGCAGTGAAGCAGTGAGCAGTACTTAGCAGTGAGCAGTACTTAGCAGTGAAGCAGTGAGCAGTACTTAGCAGTGAAGCAGTGAGCAGTACTTAGCAGTGAGCAGTAATTAGCAGTGAAGCAGTGAGCAGTACTTAGCAGTGAGGCAGTGAGCAGTACTTAGCAGTGAGCAGTACTTAGCAGTGAGCAGTACTTAGCAGTGAAGCAGTACTTAGCAGTGAAGCAGTACTTAGCAGTGAAGCAGTGGGCAGTACTTAGCAGTGAAGCAGTACTTAGCAGTGAAGCAGTGAGCAGTACTTAGCAGTGAGCAGTACTTAGCAGTGAAGCAGTGAGCAGTACTTAGCAGTGAGCAGTACTTAGCAGTGAAGCAGTACTTAGCAGTGAAGCAGTGAGCAGTACTTAGCAGTGAGCAGTACTTAGCAGTGAAGCAGTGAGCAGTACTTAGCAGTGAGGCAGTGAGCAGTACTTAGCAGTGAGCAGTACTTAGCAGTGAAGCAGTGAGCAGTACTTAGCAGTGAGGCAGTGAGCAGTACTTAGCAGTGAGCAGTACTTAGCAGTGAAGCAGTACTTAGCAGTACTTAGCAGTGAGCAGTGAGCAGTACTTAGCAGTGAAGCAGTGAGCAGTACTTAGCAGTGAAGCAGTGAGCAGTACTTAGCAGTGAAGCAGTGAGCAGTACTTAGCAGTGAAGCAGTGGGCAGTACTTAGCAGTGAAGCAGTACTTAGCAGTGAAGCAGTGAGCAGTACTTAGCAGTGAGCAGTACTTAGCAGTGAAGCAGTGAGCAGTACTTAGCAGTGAGCAGTACTTAGCAGTGAAGCAGTACTTAGCAGTGAAGCAGTGAGCAGTACTTAGCAGTGAGCAGTACTTAGCAGTGAAGCAGTGAGCAGTACTTAGCAGTGAGCAGTACTTAGCAGTGAAGCAGTGTGCAGTACTTAGCAGTGAAGCAGTGGGCAGTACTTAGCAGTGAAGCAGTGAGCAGTACTTAGCAGTGAAGCAGTACTTAGCAGTGAAGCAGTGGGCAGTACTTAGCAGTGAAGCAGTGAGCAGTACTTAGCAGTGAAGCAGTACTTAGCAGTGAAGCAGTGAGCAGTACTTAGCAGTGAGCAGTACTTAGCAGTGAAGCAGTGGGCAGTACTTAGCAGTGAAGCAGTACTTAGCAGTGAAGCAGTGGGCAGTACTTAGCAGTGAAGCAGTGAGCAGTACTTAGCAGTGAAGCAGTACTTAGCAGTGAAGCAGTGGGCAGTACTTAGCAGTGAAGCAGTGAGCAGTACTTAGCAGTGAAGCAGTACTTAGCAGTGAAGCAGTGAGCAGTACTTAGCAGTGAGCAGTACTTAGCAGTGAAGCAGTGGGCAGTACTTAGCAGTGAAGCAGTACTTAGCAGTGAAGCAGTGAGCAGTACTTAGCAGTGAGCAGTACTTAGCAGTGAAGCAGTGAGCAGTACTTAGCAGTGAAGCAGTGAGCAGTACTTAGCAGTGAGCAGTACTTAGCAGTGAAGCAGTGGGCAGTACTTAGCAGTGAAGCAGTGGGCAGTACTTAGCAGTGAAGCAGTACTTAGCAGTGAAGCAGTGAGCAGTACTTAGCAGTGAGCAGTACTTAGCAGTGAAGCAGTGGGCAGTACTTAGAAGTGAAGCAGTACTTAGCAGTGAAGCAGTGAGCAGTACTTAGCAGTGAGCAGTACTTAGCAGTGAAGCAGTGAGCAGTACTTAGCAGTGAAGCAGTGAGCAGTACTTAGCAGTGAGCAGTACTTAGCAGTGAAGCAGTGGGCAGTACTTAGCAGTGAAGCAGTGAGCAGTACTTAGCAGTGAAGCAGTGAGCAGTACTTAGCAGTGAAGCAGTGAGCAGTACTTAGCAGTGAAGCAGTGGGCAGTACTTAGCAGTGAAGCAGTGAGCAGTACTTAGCAGTGAAGCAGTGAGCAGTACTTAGCAGTGAAGCAGTGAGCAGTACTTAGCAGTGAGCAGTACTTAGCAGTGAAGCAGTGAGCAGTACTTAACAGTGAAGCAGTGAGCAGTACTTAGCAGTGAGCAGTACTTAGCAGTGAAGCAGTGAGCAGTACTTAGCAGTGAGGCAGTGAGCAGTACTTAGCAGTGAGCAGTACTTAGCAGTGAAGCAGTGAGCAGTACTTAGCAGTGAAGCAGTGAGCAGTACTTAGCAGTGAGCAGTACTTAGCAGTGAAGCAGTGAGCAGTACTTAGCAGTGAGCAGTGAAGCAGTGAAGCAGTGAGCAGTACTTAGCAGTGAGCAGTACTTAGCAGTGAGCAGTGAGCAGTGAAGCAGTACTTAGCAGTGAAGCAGTGAGCAGTACTTAGCAGTGAAGCAGTGAGCAGTACTTAGCAGTGAAGCAGTGAGCAGTACTTAGCAGTGAAGCAGTAAGCAGTACTTAGCAGTGAGCAGTACTTAGCAGTGAAGCAGTGAAGCAGTGAGCAGTACTTAGCAGTGAGCAGTACTTAGCAGTGAAGCAGTGAGCAGTACTTAGCAGTGAAGCAGTGAGCAGTACTTAGCATTGAGCAGTACTTAGCAGTGAAGCAGTGAGCAGTACTTAGCAGTGAAGCAGTGAGCAGTACTTAGCAGTGAAGCAGTGAGCAGTACTTAGCAGTGAGCAGTACTTAGCAGTGAAGCAGTGAGCAGTACTTAGCAGTGAAGCAGTGAGCAGTACTTAGCAGTGAGCAGTACTTAGCAGTGAAGCAGTGAGCAGTACTTAGCAGTGAAGCAGTGAGCAGTACTTAGCAGTGAAGCAGTGAAGCAGTGAGCAGTACTTAGCAGTGAGCAGTGAAGCAGTACTTAGCAGTGAGCAGTACTTAGCAGTGAGCAGTGAGCAGTACTTAGCAGTGAAGCAGTGAGCAGTACTTAGCAGTGAGCAGTACTTAGCAGTGAAGCAGTGAGCAGTACTTAGCAGTGAGCAGTACTTAGCAGTGAAGCAGTACTTAGCAGTGGAGCAGTACTTAGCAGTGAGCAGTACGTAGCAGTGACCTCTCCTCTGCTCTCCAGCTAGCCACCACATTCCAGACTTCCATCAGGCTCTCGGGATGCAGCCTTTGACCATCTGGCAGACCCCAGACTGCTGGCTATAAACTTCTCACTTCTTCCTCGTGCTCCTTATTTTCATTCATCTATTTCTCAGAGGATGGAAGGGACAAAGTTGGAACGATGCAGAAGAGAGCGTGAAAGAGAGCGTGAAAGAGAGAGTGAGAGAGAGCGTGAGAGAGAGAGAGAGAGAGAGAGAGAGAGAGAGAGAGAGAGAGAGAGAGAGAGAGAATGAGAGAGCGAGCAAGACAAAAAGGGATGGAGAGAAAGAGAGAGAAAGTCAGCGAGATAAGCATTTCCTCCCTAAATGTTTTTTTTTAATAAAAACAATTAGAGAGAGTCATTTCCCCAAATTTGAAACCCTTATTCAAGGTTTCAAAGATCTCTCTGATGAGAAAAGGCTACCCGTCCTGTTGGGGGAGGACGCAGAGAGCTGTGGGTTGGCGGCGCACAAACACTCTTTCTCTCTTTCTCTCTCACATACACTCTCTCTCTCTCTCTCTCGTTTACACACACACACACCTGTCAGTGTCTGTCACCAACACAAAACAGCCTTCTGTCACTGTTACTGCTCCGCATAAGATCCAGCCTCCACTTATCCAATCAAATGATAGATGTCCAGAAAGAGGGAGGGAGGGGGGGGGGGGGTAAGGATGGAGGGATGAAGAACAGGGGAAGAGGATCTCAGAGATGGAGGGATAGAGAATAGAACAAGAGGATTAGAGGGATGGAGAATAGAACAAGATGATTAGAGGGAATGGAGAATAGAACAAGAGGATTAGAGGGATGGAGAATAGAACAAGAGGATTAGAGGGATGGAGAATAGAACAAGAGGATTAGAGGGATGGAGAATAGAACAAGAGGATTAGTGGGATGGAGAACAGAACAAGAGGATTAGAGGGATGGAGAATAGAACAAGAGGATTAGAGGGATGGAGAATAGAACAAGAGGATTAGAGGGATGGAGAATAGAACAAGAGGATTAGAGGGATGGAGAATAGAACAAGAGGATTAGTGGGATGGAGAACAGAACAAGAGGATTAGAGGGATGGAGAATAGAACAAGATGATTAGAGGGATGGAGAATAGAACAAGAGGATTAGTGGGATGGTGAACAGAACAAGAGGATTAGAGGGATGGAGAATAGAACAAGAGGATTAGAGGGATGGAGAATAGAACAAGAGGATTAGAGGGATGGAGAATAGAACAAGAGGATTAGAGGGATGGAGAATAGAACAAGAGGATTAGAGGGATGGAGAACAGAACAAGAGGATTAGAGGGATGGAGAATAGAACAAGATGATTAGAGGGATGGAGAATAGAACAAGAGGATTAGAGGGATGGAGAATAGATCAAGAGGATTAGAGGGATCGAGAATAGAACAAGAGGATTAGAGGGATGGAGAATAGAACAAGAGGATTAGAGGGATGGAGAATAGAACAAGAGGATTAGAGGGATGGAGAATAGAACAAGAGGATTAGAGGGATGGAGAATAGAACAAGAGGATTAGAGGGATGGAGAATAGAACAAGACGATTAGAGGGATGGAGAATAGAACAAGAGGATTAGAGGGATGGAGAATAGAACAAGAGGATTAGAGGGATGGAGAATAGAAACAAGATGATTAGAGGGATGGAGAATAGAAGATCTGATAGCTGGACAACAAAAGAAAGTGAAGTATTTTCTGCAGATCCGTTGCACTCGGTAACCATAGGTTGATATGGTAACAGAATGTTTAGTCTTTACCCACGCTAGATTCTGCATGTAGCTTCTCTTGCAGATAAATCTCATTGGATGTCAGGCGAGATTACTTATTGCAGCAATAGTTAAAACTTCAGTATTTTCACATATTTTAATGAGACCATGTTGGCTGTTGAGGTGAGTCACAAAAGATGAAGGTGTTGCAAAAATATACAACATAATTCACAGGTGTCTTCGTTATTTCACTTTCCGAGCGGCCTCATCCCCAACGTTGTTTAATCATTTTCATTCCATCTTCACCATTGTTGAATCATTTTCATTCCATTCTCACCATTGTTGAATCATTTTCATTCCATCTCACCATTGTTGAATCATTTTCATTCCATTCACACCATTGTTGAATCATTTTCATTCCATTCTCACCATTGTTTAATCATTTTCATTCCATTCTCACCATTGTTTAATCATTTTCATTCCATTCTCACCATTGTTGAATCATTTTCATTCCATTCTCACCATTGTTGAATCATTTTCATTCCATTCTCACCATTGTTTAATCATTTTCATTCCATTCTCACCATTGTTGAATCATTTTTCATTCCATTCTCACCATTGTTTAATCATTTTCATTCCATTCTCACCATTGTTTAATCATTACAGCTTCATTGAGTCTGAGGCATAATTATATCTTCTTTCATATACTCATTTAGTTTCTCCTCTGTTCTGTTCCCTCTGTTCTCACATGGGCCAGAGAAATTATATTCCATATTAACAGCTAGAATTAATCAATGGCTTCTTCCCTCTTGATTGTCAGACAGAGAAGTTTCTTCCCAAAGCAGGGGTGCAGAGGATAGATGAGAGCCAGTTCCAGGCTTGACATTTTAATTGGATTCACAGTGAGAGATTTTTTCAGATTATATTTAAACTCTCATCATCACTAATTTCTTGGGTGGCCTTTTTACAACCTGCATGTGGTCTTTTTAGTGCCCGAGCATAATAACTCTCTTTCTCTGGAGGAAGGCTCTAGTTCAGGGTGTCAAACCAATTTTACCCAGAGGTCAACATTCAGTCGTTAGCAAGGTTCAAGGGGGGGGGGCTTACTGAAAATGTGTTATATTTCCTTGCCATCAATTATTTTTATTCTGATGCTCCCCTCATCCACAGCTGGAACTTCCATATATGGGCATCGTCTTTTGCATTGGAAGGCATCCTTAGAGTAGGAACTCCATATGTGGGCACAGACATTCCTTATGGAACTCAGCACTGGAGCAGGAAGTCCATATATGGGCCAGACACCCATATTGAAACAACTTATTAGCAGAGAACTGCATATATGGACACAGATCCGTGACCATGCCAGTGTTCTCACCTGCATGTCAGTCTTCATTAGCCACAAGCCTGCCCCACTCACCTGAATCACCTTGTTTAATAAGCAACCACCCTGTTTAATTTAACCTTTATTTAACTAGGCAAATCTGTTAAGAACAAATTCTTATTTACGATGACTGCCTCCCCCGGGTCAAACCCGGACGACACTGGGCCAATTTTGCGCCACCATATGGGACACCCAATCATGGCCGGATGTGCTACAGCCTGAAATTGAACCAGGGACTGTAGTGACAACTTTTGCACTGAGATGCAGTGCCTTTAGACCACTGTGC
Source organism: Oncorhynchus mykiss (assembly GCF_057628025.1). Taxonomy (NCBI): domain Eukaryota; kingdom Metazoa; phylum Chordata; class Actinopteri; order Salmoniformes; family Salmonidae; genus Oncorhynchus; species Oncorhynchus mykiss. Next base: position 44,849,826 of record NC_143041.1, on the reverse strand, counting down.
CACTCGGGAGCCCACAGTATTTAAAACTGAATTTCCAAGTTTGTGCTGAGTCATTGACCAATGAGTCACCTGCCATACTTCCTTCACGATGGTGGGCGACTAGCTCCACCCAGGTCTATGATGGGGGGCCACACCAGCAGAGAAGCCAGCTACCAACCTTGGCTTGTGGCCAGGGGGTTGGCACTGCCAGCAGGCTCAGAATAACCTTAGTTCATGACTAGGAGGCTAGCTACCAACCTTGGTGCATGAACAGGGGCTGGCCTCCCCATTGACTCACCCTCAAGGCTTCCTGCACAATGGCACCCTCCACCCCAAAAACCCTCATACCAAACTCTACGAACTACTACCCATTCCTGTTTGTCAGATGGTGAGAAGCTGAACACGTGAAGCAAACATACAGTCACACACACACACACACACACGGCTCTCTCCCACTCTGTCTCCCCAGTGGTTTCACACTTCAGTCTCCCAACAATCAGGCCCTCTCACACCTGCAATCACACTACACTGATGGACTGGGCGTCGCCGGTGCGTCGTGAAACACACAACCCCCGTCGAACCCGCCCCCCTCCACACACAGAGACACAGCAGGGGGTTAGTAGGGGGAGTTGGGGAGGGGGAGTAGGGGGAGTTGGGGGGGGGGGGGGGGGGGTAGGGGGGATTGGGGGGGAGTAGGGGGAGTTGGGGGGGGAGTAGGGGGAGTTGGGGGGGGGAGTAGGGGGAGTTGGGGGGGGGGAGTAGGGGGAGTTGGGGGGGGGAGTAGGGGGAGTGGGGGGGGGGGGAGTAGGGGGGAGCAAGGGGGGGGGGTTGTAGGGGGGGATAGTAGAGGGGAGCGGCCATAATGGGGCAGGGGAAGGCCAGGGTAGGCTGGTCATCCTTAAACAGACACGACCACGCTGTCATCCTCCGCCCCTGACAGAGCCCAGCCCAGCCTCCTGTATGGATGGGCAACGGTACAGCACAGAAATCACCACAGAGAGACTAGCTACCGTGTCACTTCCTGACATCCAGAGCCCGAACAAACAAAAGAAAGGGCCACTTTCTGAAACAGACAGTTTTATCAAAGCATCCTCCAGAGAAAACAATCAAAAAGAAAGAATAACAGCTTCTGAATCAAACATTTTAATCAAACCGACCTCCAGCCACCTCTTTTGTCGGGGAAGTGGGTGGGTAGGAGAGCGTAGGCCAAATCCTCTAAAACAAAGAAGAACAAAAACAAGAACGCCAGAACCGAAAGGAGAAGAAGAAGATCAAAGTGTTCATATGAGAGAAAGCAGAGGAGATGTGTGTTTCTCTCTTCCTTCTTCCCTTTTCCTCATCCTGGATGTTTACTGCACACACACACACACACACACACACACACACACACACACACACACACACAGCACTATTAGAAGCGATTAGATTGGATCAGAGGTGAATTGACATGGGGAGATGGAGTGTGGATCCCCCTCTCCCCAGGCATACTGTTTAATGCCAGGCAGGGTTGGCAGGTGGGGTAAAAGGTGAGTCGTGTTCCAGTCCGGGGAGAATCGATTCCCTTCACACTACCAGCTGTATTAATTAATGATCCATATTCTCCCTGTCTCCCTCCTCTCCCCCTCTCTCCCCTTCACCTCTCCACCCCCCCCCCCCCCCCTCCTCTCCTCTCCCTCTCTCTCCCCTTCACCTCTCCACCCCCCCCCCCCTCCTCTCCTCTCCCTCTTCTCCCCTTCACCTCTCCATCCCCTCCTCTCCCCTCCTCTCCCCCTCTCCCTCCCCCTCTCCTCTCCCTCTTCTCCCCCTCCACCTCTCCCCTCCCACCTCTCCACCTCCTCTTCTCCCCCTTCACCTCTCCTTCTCCCCTTCACCTCCACCTCCTCTTCCCCCTTCACCTCTCCCCCTTCACCTCTCCACCTCCTCTTCTCCCCATCTCCTCGTCTCCCTCCTCTCCCCCGTCTCCCTCCTCTCCCCGTCTCCCTCCGTCTCCCTCCTCTCCCCTTCTCTCCCTGTCTCCCTCCTCTCCCTGTCTCCCTCCTCTCCCCTTCTCTCCCTCTTCTCCCCCTCCACCTCTCCACCTCCTCTTTTCTGCCTCCACCTTTCCACCTCCTCTTCTCCCCCTTCCTCCTCTCCCCCTCCACCTCTCCCGCTCTCCTCCTCTCCCCCCTCCACCTCTCCCGCTCTTCCTCCTCTCCCCCTTCCACCTCTCCTGCTCTTCCTCCTCTCCCCTCTCCCCCTCTCCTCCACCTCTACCCCCTCCTCTTCTCCCCCTTCCTCCTCTCCCCCTCCACCTCTCCCGCTCTTCCTCCCTCTCCCCCTCCACCTCTCCCGCTCTTCCTCCCTCTCCCCCTTCCACCTCTCCTGCTCTTCCTCCTCTCCCCTCTCCCCCTCTCCTCCACCTCTACCCCCTCTCCTCCACCTCTCCCCCCCCTCTCCCCCTTCTCCTCCACCTCTCCCCCTCTCCTCCCCCCCCTCTCCTCCACCTCTCCCCCTCTCCTCCCCCCACCTCTCCTCCACCTACCTCTCCTCCACCTCTCCCCCCCACCCTCCTCCTCCTCCTCCCCCTCTCCTCTCCCCCCTCTCCCCCACCTCCCCCCCACCTCTCCCCCCTCTCCTCCTCCTCCTCCTCCCCCTCTCCTCTCCCCCCTCTCCCCCCCACCTCTCCCCCCTCTCTCCTCTCCCCCCCCCACCTCTCCCCCTCTCTCCCCCTCTCTCCTCTCCCCCCCACCTCTCCTCCTCTCTCCTCTCTCCCCCCTCTCTCCTCTCCCCCCCACCTCTCCCCCTCCCCCTCTCCTCTCCCCCTCCCCCTCTCCCCCTCTCCCCCACCTCTCCCCCACCTCTCCCCCTCTCCCCCTCTCCCCCACCTCTCCCCCTCCCTCTCTCCCCCTTTTTCCCTCTCTCTCCTTTTTTCCCTCTCTCCCCTTTTTTCCCTCTCTCCCCCTTTTTCCCTCTCTCCCCCTTTTTCCCTCTCTCCCCCTTTTTCCCTCTCTCCCCCTTTTTCCCTCTCCCTTCCCTCTGCCATAAAAGCACCAGCTCCATCCCACATGGCACCCTATTCCCTACAGTGCCTATATAGTGCACTTCTTATGACCAGGGCCCATAGGGCATGGGGTTCCATTAGGATGCAGCCACAAATAAGAAGACTAATATCATAACAGATAAATATCTGTCTCCACAGAGCATAAATTCTGTTACATGTCGTTCATGAGCCTTTGTTGTTATTGATCAGTTTTTTCTTTACAACCAGATGTCTGCAGGGCAGGCACACCACAATCACGTTGGTGAGAGAAAAGAGGGAAAGAGAGAAAGAGGAGGAGGAGGAGGAAGGGGTAAAGGGATAGGATGACGGATGTTGCCATGGATTACTGCTGCCCCCTACTGTTAGGTCTGGACCATTCCAATATCTACAACACACACACACACACCTAACATAAACCACAGGCAGAACTGAAGATTTCTGTGCGATAAAAACCCAGCTACCACATAACATTCTGAGAACCACATTTTTCTTAGAGCTTGGTGAGAGCGTGGTTGTCATATGGATATTTTGCATCAACCTTCCAACAACTGTTGGGGATTGGTGCAGGACAGTTGGGGATTGGTGCAGGACAGTTGGGGAATGGTGCAGGACAGTTGGGGAATGGTGCAGGACAGTTGGGGAATGGTGCAGGACAGTTGGGGAATGGTGCAGGACAGTTGGTGAATGGTGCAGGACAGTTGGGGAATGGTGCAGGACAGTTGGGGAATGGTGCAGGACAGTTGGGGATTGGTGCAGGACAGTTGGGGAATGGTGCAGGACAGTTGGGGAATGGTGCAGGGCAGTGGGGATTGGTGCAGGACAGTGGGGATTGGTGCAGGACAGTGGGGATTGGTGCAGGATGGTTGGGAATGGTGCAGGACGGTTGGGAATGGTGCAGGACGGTTGCTCGGCTTTGGAATATTCTTGGCACATTTAAGGAACTTATCCTAAAAATTGGTTGAATTAAATTTCAATTTTAGTAATGATCTAGGAATATTCTTAAACTGTTTTAACGTTTGCGAATGTCCTCAAATTGTTCAGTGTTAAAGAACATGCGTGAAGAACGTTCTTCTGTGGGAATTTCAGTACTTCAGCGTAACGTTTCCTACAGGTGTCTTCACAGTTCTATTTACAGTTTAGAAAACGTTAACAAAAAACTTTCCATAAAAACCATAAGAAAACTTTAGTACCGTTCAGAGAATGTTCTAAGATTGCTATTTAAAAACACATACATTCCGTTCTCTATATCAACAAAACTCTGTCTATCCTCTGTGTTGTTAAATTTGTTCAGGAGTGTTGGCACGCTAATTGGCCAAACCTGATCTTAATTAGTGTCTATTTCCTTTGAAATGGGGTCGGTTCAAATATACTAAAATGAACAACTTTGTATGAGTTAAAAAAAAAAACATGGCATCCTAACCATTCTGGTGGCGCAATTGCATGGACAGAGAACAGAAGATCATAGTTTGAAATCTCACGGACGCATTGCCACAATAATGTGAAGGGGTTTACGTGACTAATCCCTAAGCAAATTAATTTCCATGTGTCCTATATGTGCTTCGAGTTCAAAATGTTAACCCAAACCAGGCTACCAGTATTATTCATTATAAACGTATTAAAACGTTGTCAGAACATTATTTGATTACCTTCAAATAACCTATATAGTTTGTGTTCTCAGAACGTTAATAAAACCTCCCAGGAAAACTTTCAGGGAACCACAGTAAGATGTTCTCAGAACCTCCCTGGAACAATAGTACAACATTCTCAGAACCATAGTAAAACATTCTCAGAACCTCTCTGGAACCATAGTAAAACATTCTCAGAACCTCCCTGGAACCATAGTAAAACATTCTCAGAACCTCCCTGGAACCATAGTAAAACATTCTCAGAACCTCTCTGGGACCATAGTAAAACATTCTCAGAACCTCCCTGGAACCAGAGTAAAACATTCTCAGAACCTCCCTGGAACCATAGTAAAACATTCTCAGAACCATAGTAAAACATTCTCAGAACCTCTCTGGAACCATAGTAAAACATTCTCAGAACCTCTCTGGAACCATAGTAAAACATTCTCAGAACCTCCCTGGAACCATAGTAAAACATTCTCAGAACCTCCCTGGAAACATAGTAAAACATTCTCAGAACGATAGTAAAACATTCTCAGAACCTCCCTGGAACCATAGTAAAACATTCTCAGAACCATAGTAAAACATTCTCAGAACCTCCCTGGAACCAGAGTAAAACATTCTCAGAACCATAGTAAAACATTCCCAGAACCTCTCTGGAACCATAGTAAAACATTCTCAGAACCTCCCTGGAACCATAGTAAAACATTCTCAGAACCTCCCTGGAACCATAGTAAAACATTCTCAGAACCATAGTAAAACATTCTCAGAACCTCCCTGGAACCATAGTAAAACATTCTCAGAACCATAGTAAAACATTCTCAGAACCTCTCTGGAACCATAGTAAAACGTTCTCAGAACCTCTCTGGAACCATAGTAAAACATTCTCAGAACCTCTCTGGAACCATAGTAAAACATTCTCAGAACCTCCCTGGAACCATAGTAAAACATTCTCAGAACCTCTCTGGAACCATAGTAAAACATTCTCAGAACCTCCCTGGAACCATAGTAAAACATTCTCAGAACCATAGTAAAACATTCTCAGAACCTCACTGGAACCATAGTAAAACATTCTCAGAACCTCCCTGGAACCATAGTAAAACATTCTCAGAACCTCTCTGGGACCATAGTAAAACATTCTCAGAACCTCCCTGGAACCAGAGTAAAACATTCTCAGAACCTCCCTGGAACCATAGTAAAACATTCTCAGAACCATAGTAAAACATTCTCAGAACCTCTCTGGAACCATAGTAAAACATTCTCAGAACCTCCCTGGAACCATAGTAAAACATTCTCAGAACCTCCCTGGAACCATAGTAAAACATTCTCAGAACCATAGTAAAACATTCTCAGAACCTCCCTGGAACCATAGTAAAACATTCTCAGAACCATAGTAAAACATTCTCAGAACCTCTCTGGAACCATAGTAAAACATTCTCAGAACCTCTCTGGAACCATAGTAAAACATTCTCAGAACCTCCCTGGAACCAGAGTAAAACATTCTCAGAACCATAGTAAAACATTCTCAGAACCTCTCTGGAACCATAGTAAAACATTCTCAGAACCTCCTTGGAACCATAGTAAAACATTCTCAGAACCATAGTAAAACATTCTCAGAACCTCCCTGGAACCATAGTAAAACATTCTCAGAACCTCCCTGGAACCATAGTAAAACATTCTCAGAACCTCTCTGGGACCATAGTAAAACATTCTCAGAACCTCCCTGGAACCAGAGTAAAACATTCTCAGAACCTCCCTGGAACCATAGTAAAACATTCTCAGAACCATAGTAAAACATTCTCAGAACCTCTCTGGAACCATAGTAAAACGTTCTCAGAACCTCCCTGGAACCATAGTAAAACATTCTCAGAACCTCCCTGGAACCATAGTAAAACATTCTCAGAACCTCCCTGGAACCATAGTAAAACATTCTCAGAACCTCCCTGGAACCATAGTAAAACATTCTCAGAACCATAGTAAAACATTCTCAGAACCTCCCTGGAACCATAGTAAAACATTCTCAGAACCATAGTAAAACATTCTCAGAACCTCTCTGGAACCATAGTAAAACATTCTCAGAACCTCTCTGGAACCATAGTAAAACATTCTCAGAACCTCCCTGGAACCAGAGTAAAACATTCTCAGAACCATAGTAAAACATTCTCAGAACCTCTCTGGAACCATAGTAAAACATTCTCAGAACCTCCCTGGAACCATAGTAAAACATTCTCAGAACCATAGTAAAACATTCTCAGAACCTCCCTGGAACCATAGTAAAACATTCTCAGAACCTCCCTGGAACCATAGTAAAACATTCTCAGAACCTCTCTGGGACCATAGTAAAACATTCTCAGAACCTCCCTGGAACCAGAGTAAAACATTCTCAGAACCTCCCTGGAACCATAGTAAAACATTCTCAGAACCATAGTAAAACATTCTCAGAACCTCTCTGGAACCATAGTAAAACATTCTCAGAACCTCTCTGGAACCATAGTAAAACATTCTCAGAACCTCCCTGGAACCAGAGTAAAACATTCTCAGAACCATAGTAAAACATTCCCAGAACCTCTCTGGAACCATAGTAAAACATTCTCAGAACCATAGTAAAACATTCTCAGAACCTCTCTGGAACCATAGTAAAACATTCTCAGAACCTCTCTGGAACCATAGTAAAACATTCTCAGAACCTCTCTGGAACCATAGTAAAACATTCTCAGAACCTCTCTGGAACCATAGTAAAACATTCTCAGAACCTCCCTGGAACCATAGTAAAACATTCTCAGAACCATAGTAAAACATTCTCAGAACCTCTCTGGAACCATAGTAAAACATTCTCAGAACCTCCCTGGAACCATAGTAAAACATTCTCAGAACCATAGTAAAACATTCTCAGAACCTCCCTGGAACCATAGTAAAACATTCTCAGAACCTCCCTGGAACCATAGTAAAACATTCTCAGAACCTCCCTGGAACCATAGTAAAACATTCTCAGAACCTCTCTGGGACCATAGTAAAACATTCTCAGAACCTCCCTGGAACCAGAGTAAAACATTCGCAGAACCTCCCTGGAACCATAGTAAAACATTCTCAGAACCTCCCTGGAACCATAGTAAAACATTCTCAGAACCTCCCTGGAACCATAGTAAAACATTCTCAGAACCATAGTAAAACATTCTCAGAACCTCCCTGGAACCATAGTAAAACATTCTCAGAACCATAGTAAAACATTCTCAGAACCTCTCTGGAACCATAGTAAAACATTCTCAGAACCTCTCTGGAACCATAGTAAAACATTCTCAGAACCTCCCTGGAACCAGAGTAAAACATTCTCAGAACCATAGTAAAACATTCCCAGAACCTCTCTGGAACCATAGTAAAACATTCTCAGAACCTCTCTGGAACCATAGTAAAACATTCTCAGAACCTCTCTGGAACCATAGTAAAACATTCTCAGAACCTCCCTGGAACCATAGTAAAACATTCTCAGAACCTCCCTGGAACCATAGTAAAACATTCTCAGAACCATAGTAAAACATTCTCAGAACCTCCCTGGAACCATAGTAAAACATTCTCAGAACCATAGTAAAACATTCTCAGAACCTCTCTGTAACCATAGTAAAACATTCTCAGAACCTCTCTGGAACCATAGTAAAACATTCTCAGAACCTCCCTGGAACCAGAGTAAAACATTCTCAGAACCATAGTAAAACATTCCCAGAACCTCTCTGGAACCATAGTAAAACATTCTCAGAACCTCCCTGGAACCATAGTAAAACATTCTCAGAACCTCCCTGGAACCATAGTAAAACATTCTCAGAACCATAGTAAAACATTCTCAGAACCTCCCTGGAACCATAGTAAAACATTCTTAGAACCATAGTAAAACATTCTCAGAACCTCCCTGGAACCAGAGTAAAACATTCTCAGAACCATAGTAAAACATTCTCAGAACCATAGTAAAACATTCTCAGAACCTCTCTGGAACCATAGTAAAACATTCTCAGAACTCTCTGGAACCATAGTAAAACATTCTCAGAACCTCCCTGGAACCATAGTAAAACATTCTCAGAACCTTCCTGGAACCATAGTAAAACATTCTCAGAACCATAGTAAAACATTCTCAGAACCATAGTAAAACATTCTCAGAACCTCTCTGGAACCATAGTAAAACATTCTCAGAACCTCTCTGGAACCATAGTAAAACATTCTCAGAACCTCTCTGGAACCATAGTAAAACATTCTCAGAACCTCCCTGGAACCATAGTAAAACATTCTCAGAACCATAGTAAAACATTCTCAGAACCTCTCTGGAACCATAGTAAAACATTCTCAGAACCTCCCTGGAACCATAGTAAAACATTCTCAGAACCATACTAAAACATTCTCAGTACCTCCCTGGAACCATAGTAAAACATTCTCAGAACCTCCCTGGAACCATAGTAAAACATTCTCAGAACCTCCCTGGAACCATAGTAAAACATTCTCAGAACCTCTCTGGGACCATAGTAAAACATTCTCAGAACCTCCCTGGAACCAGAGTAAAACATTCTCAGAACCTCCCTGGAACCATAGTAAAACATTCTCAGAACCATAGTAAAACATTCTCAGAACCTCTCTGGAACCATAGTAAAACATTCTCAGAACCTCTCTGGAACCATAGTAAAACATTCTCAGAGCCTCCCTGGAACCATAGTAAAACATTCTCAGAACCTCCCTGGAACCATAGTAAAACATTCTCAGAACCATAGTAAAACATTCTCAGAACCTCCCTGGAACCATAGTAAAACATTCTCAGAACCATAGTAAAACATTCTCAGAACCTCCCTGGAACCATAGTAAAACATTCTCAGAACCATAGTAAAACATTCTCAGAACCTCTCTGGAACCATAGTAAAACATTCTCAGAACCTCTCTGGAACCATAGTAAAACATTCTCAGAACCTCCCTGGAACCATAGTAAAACATTCTCAGAACCTCCCTGGAACCATAGTAAAACATTCTCAGAACCATAGTAAAACATTCTCAGAACCTCTCTGGAACCATAGTAAAACATTCTCAGAACCTCTCTGGGACCATAGTAAAACATTCTCAGAACCTCCCTGGAACCAGAGTAAAACATTCTCAGAACCATAGTAAAACATTCTCAGAACCTCTCTGGAACCATAGTAAAACATTCTCAGAACCTCCCTGGAACCATAGTAAAACATTCTCAGAACCTCTCTGGGACCATAGTAAAACATTCTCAGAACCTCCCTGGAACCATAGTAAAACATTCTCAGAACCTCCCTGGAACCATAGTAAAACATTCTCAGAACCATAGTAAAACATTCTCAGAACCTCCCTGGAACCATAGTAAAACATTCTCAGAACCATAGTAAAACATTCTCAGAACCTCTCTGTAACCATAGTAAAACATTCTCAGAACCTCTCTGGAACCAGAGTAAAACATTCTCAGAACCATAGTAAAACATTCCCAGAACCTCTCTGGAACCATAGTAAAACATTCTCAGAACCTCCCTGGAACCATAGTAAAACATTCTCAGAACCTCCCTGGAACCATAGTAAAACATTCTCAGAACCATAGTAAAACATTCTCAGAACCTCCCTGGAACCATAGTAAAACATTCTTAGAACCATAGTAAAACATTCTCAGAACCTCCCTGGAACCAGAGTAAAACATTCTCAGAACCATAGTAAAACATTCTCAGAACCATAGTAAAACATTCTCAGAACCTCTCTGGAACCATAGTAAAACATTCTCAGAACCTCTCTGGAACCATAGTAAAACATTCCCAGAACTCTCTGGAACCATAGTAAAACATTCTCAGAACCTCCCTGGAACCATAGTAAAACATTCTCAGAACCTTCCTGGAACCATAGTAAAACATTCTCAGAACCATAGTAAAACATTCTCAGAACCATAGTAAAACATTCTCAGAACCTCTCTGGAACCATAGTAAAACATTCTCAGAACCTCTCTGGAACCATAGTAAAACATTCTCAGAACCTCTCTGGAACCATAGTAAAACATTCTCAGAACCTCCCTGGAACCATAGTAAAACATTCTCAGAACCATAGTAAAACATTCTCAGAACCTCTCTGGAACCATAGTAAAACATTCTCAGAACCTCCCTGGAACCATAGTAAAACATTCTCAGAACCATACTAAAACATTCTCAGTACCTCCCTGGAACCATAGTAAAACATTCTCAGAACCTCCCTGGAACCATAGTAAAACATTCTCAGAACCTCCCTGGAACCATAGTAAAACATTCTCAGAACCTCTCTGGGACCATAGTAAAACATTCTCAGAACCTCCCTGGAACCATAGTAAAACATTCTCAGAACCTCCCTGGAACCATAGTAAAACATTCTCAGAACCATACTAAAACATTCTCAGTACCTCCCTGGAACCATAGTAAAACATTCTCAGAACCTCCCTGGAACCATAGTAAAACATTCTCAGAACCTCCCTGGAACCATAGTAAAACATTCTCAGAACCTCTCTGGGACCATAGTAAAACATTCTCAGAACCTCCCTGGAACCATAGTAAAACATTCTCAGAACCTCCCTGGAACCATAGTAAAACATTCTCAGAACCATAGTAAAACATTCTCAGAACCTCTCTGGAACCATAGTAAAACATTCTCAGAACCTCTCTGGAACCATAGTAAAACATTCTCAGAGCCTCCCTGGAACCATAGTAAAACATTCTCAGAACCTCCCTGGAACCATAGTAAAACATTCTCAGAACTATAGTAAAACATTCTCAGAACCTCCCTGGAACCATAGTAAAACATTCTCAGAACCATAGTAAAACATTCTCAGAACCTCCCTGGAACCATAGTAAAACATTCTCAGAACCATAGTAAAACATTCTCAGAACCTCTCTGGAACCATAGTAAAACATTCTCAGAACCTCTCTGGAACCATAGTAAAACATTCTCAGAACCTCCCTGGAACCATAGTAAAACATTCTCAGAACCTCCCTGGAACCATAGTAAAACATTCTCAGAACCTCCCTGGAACCATAGTAAAACATTCTCAGAACCATAGTAAAACATTCTCAGAACCTCTCTGGAACCATAGTAAAACATTCTCAGAACCTCTCTGGGACCATAGTAAAACATTCTCAGAACCTCCCTGGAACCAGAGTAAAACATTCTCAGAACCATAGTAAAACATTCTCAGAACCTCTCTGGAACCATAGTAAAACATTCTCAGAACCTCCCTGGAACCATAGTAAAACATTCTCAGAACCTCTCTGGGACCATAGTAAAACATTCTCAGAACCTCCCTGGAACCAGAGTAAAACATTCTCAGAACCATAGTAAAACATTCTCAGAACCTCTCTGGGACCATAGTAAAACATTCTCAGAACCTCCCTGGAACCAGAGTAAAACATTCTCAGAACCATAGTAAAACATTCTCAGAACCTCTCTGGAACCATAGTAAAACATTCTCAGAACCTCCCAGCAACCTAAAAATGTACGTTCCAAGAACAGGCGAAATGTTCACTTCGGCTCTCATATTTTACCAGTCAGGAAAAGTATGGCTTAGTTGCCAAAAAACGGACGTTCCCACAACTTCCAAGAAACCGAATGTGCTAGCTGGGGAGTGAGCGTCTCCTAATGAAGCACAACCTTGTGTGTGGAGGCCTACACTAACTAGTGAAAGGGAAGGAGAATACAGAGAGGAGACTAACTAACATCATTACTGGATGTGCTACTTCTGTGTGGATTCTCCATATGTATTCAGGCCAGGCCTATACTCCCATCTGTCTGTTAGCCAGTGCATGTTCCCTGGGGCTGGTTGTGTCGGGATAACCAGAGGGACTGTAACAGTCTGTCCCCAGGGGAGCTGAGAAATAGCCGGTAAACCAGCACCGAGAGACAAAAATCATATCACCCATGAATTTACATAAAGTCTTCAAATGGCAGCCTCGTCCCTTTGTAGTGCACTACCTTTGACAGGGGTCCATAGTGAGCTATATAGGGAATAGGGTGCCATTTTCTACTTGGGGACCAGCGCTGTGGAGGATTAGAGTTGGGTTCTGCCAGATCATTTAGCAGTTAAACACACTCCCAGGAGAGGCTCTTCATGTTGGACAAATTGCCCCAGCGCCTTGTCGGCGGGTAGATATCGGTGGGGCGGAGGGTAAGTACCAGGGGAGCTCTTTCTGAGGAGAGGAGCTGTTAACAGGCCCGCAGAGAGAGAGAGAGAGAGAGAGACAGAGAGAGCGAGAGAGACAGCGAGAGAGACAGCGAGAGAGAGAGCGAGAGAGAGAGAGAGCGAGAGAGACAGCGAGAGAGAGAGCGACAGCGAGAGAGAGAGCAACAGCGAGAGAGAGAGCAACAGCGAGAGAGAGAGCAACAGCGAGAGAGAGAGACAGCGAGAGAGCGAGACAGCGAGAGAGAGGCAGAGGGATAGACACTGCTTCCTGTCTGCTCCCTCCACTCAGAGAAGAGGGACTAAAGGCCTAATCAAACATCCAAAATGGCACCCAGAGCGCTATCAGTACCATTGACATGGAAATAGAGCAGAGCTGGAGCTAGGCCCTAGACAATGGGGATAATGACAGAGGTAAATGGAGCTAGGCCCTAGACACTGGGGATAATGACAGAGGTAAATGGAGCTAGGCCCTAGGCACTGGGGATAATGACAGAGGTAAATGGGGCTAGGCCCTAGACACTGGGGATAATGACATGGGTAAATGGAGCTAGGCCCTAGACACTGGGGATAATGACAGAGGTAAATGGAGCTAGGCCCTAGACACTGGGGATAATGACTGAGGTAAATGGGGCTAGGCCCTAGACACTGGGGATAATGACAAGGGTAAATGGGGCTAGGCCCTAGACACTGGGGATAATGACAGAGGTAAATGGGGCTAGACCCTAGACACTGGGGATAATGACAGAGGTAAATGGGGCTAGACCCTAGACACTGGGGATAATGACAGAGGTAAATGGGGCTAGACCCTAGACACTGGGGATAATGACAGAGGTAAATGGGGCTAGACCCTAGACACTGGGGATAATGACAGAGGTAAATGGGGCTAGACCCTAGACACTGGGGATAATGACAGAGGTAAATGGAGCTAGACCCTAGACACTGGGGATAATGACAGAGGTAAATGGGGCTAGACCCTAGACACTGGGGATAATGACAGAGGTAAATGGGGCTAGACCCTAGACACTGGGGATAATGACACAGAGACACACACACGCACACACGCACACACAGAGAGACACACACAGAGAGACATACACACACATTACATGGATGGCAAGAAGATACCATATACCATATGACAGGCTCAGACACAGGTCTGAGAACAGTTTTATACCATATGGCTGGGCAGGGACAAATAAAGCTTTCCACTATCATGCAGCGTAGCCCCTTCACACACACAGAACTGGTCTGAGAACAGTTTTATACAGCTAACTCTATTTCATCTGTAATGTATATGGTCTGGTTCACATGATATAGGTGCAGGACAACCGACTGTTGTTGGAAATCCCAGAGCTGGGGGAACTTGGTGGGAGGAAACCTGTCTCTTCTAGAGAGACTAACAACTTACAAAGAATCAATTTACTGAAACAAGAGCAACACACTGAGCTCAGGTGTTAGGAACAGCAGGCTCACACTGAAGGCTCTGATAGGTCTATACTTCTAGCCACCTTGCTTCACTGAGTCTCATTGGGGGTTGAGTCTTATTAGTTATATTATATTTCCATCAGTCTCATCAATTGTCATTTGGGTTTCAAAATGTTCTTCATGAGTAGGTGATCCAACACTTCCTCTTGGCCCAAAAGCCGTTATTATCCATCATCCTCATAGGAAAGCAATCAGCACAAACCCCATCTGGATACAGTCAGTAGCAGCAACTGTACAATTAGCTTTTGTCATGAGCAAACTAGCAATTATTCATCTTCCTGTGCAATTCACAACAGTGTTACCACGATGACGCAACTACCTACACAGTAACACAACTTCTGCTGCTTGATAAATGGAGCTCTGTGTGTGTGTGTGTGTGTGTGTGTGTGTGTGTGTGTGTTTTGTTTCACAGAAGGGCCGTCTTAAATAGGAGAGGCTTTTGCTGTACCCATAGGGTGTGTGTGTGCTTGTGTACGTATGTGTGTGTGTGTGTTGCTAAGGAGAGAGCAACACAGTGACTCTTCATCCCAATATCCAACAGGTCACACTGAGTGACAGAGTGACTCTTCATCAGGTCACACTGAGTGACAGGTATGTACAACACAGTGCCGCCCCAAACACAAACGGGCAGACAATTAACCCTGTGCTTACATCTTCAGAAAACAGATTTTATCTGAGAGAAATGTCATAGATAAAGGTTGTAAACTGGCACGAGGACAATTCAGACTTCTCTCTGGCCGGGCCCAGGTTGAATTTGGCATCTCCTCTCCTCTCCTCTCTATGGATGTATCATTATGCTAATGCACCAGCCTCAGTCCCTCCCTCCCTCCGTCCCTCCGTCCGTCCGTCCGTCCCTCCCTTCGTCCGTCCCTCCCTCCGTCCCTCCCTCCGTCCCTCTCTCCGTCCCTCCGTCCGTCCCTCCGTCCCTCTGTCCCTCTATCCGTCCATCCATTATTGTTTACAAAAACAATAACCTCAAGGAAAATTTGAATAAATGTTTCTATTTTCAGTCTGCTGATACCTAGAGCAGCGCTTACTGCTTCTAATCCCCAGACATCACAGAGCCACTGGGGCTTCAAAGTGATGGCAGACATGGTAGCAGTCATATAAACACTCTCTCACACACACACACACACACGCACACACTCTCTCAAGTCTCTACTGGGTAGCTCCAGCCAGTCAGTGAGATTCAACAGATGGTCTAACTGAAGGCTGCTCTGCTCCGTCACTGGGGAGGCCTGGGGGTTCAGTGGTCCAATGGAGCCAGTGAAATCTGTCACAAACCACAGTGGCAAATGTCTCGCAGTTCCGACAAATGCTAATTCAACTCATGTGAGGTCAACAACAAACTAAAAAAAAACGAGGGGTGGAGGGAGGGTGGTCGGCGGGTTTGGAGGGGACTCTGAATGTATTCCAATTTAGAAATGGCACTGTGTGACAAAACCATCCTTCTAAAAAGGGCATTGAAATTTCTCTGGCCCGAGGACAGACAGACACAAATGAGCAGGACTCTGAGCAGGATGTGGTGGTGGTGTGACATTCTGGGTGCCGTTGTGACGTTTTCTTCAGAAACGAACCCCCCCGACACATTCCATCAGAAGGCCTGAATAAAACCCTGCTCTGTTGCCTCACACTGGGTCCATAGCTCAAAGAGACAACAATAACAATATTCCATTGCGATTACATTCACAACTGCAATTAGCTAACTTAGCTTAACTTTTTAGATAAAACAAGATACAAAAACAACAACATTGAAAATGGAGTGATAAATCGTAATTCTGGACTCTACACTCTACACAGTAACTTTCTGACTGCAATTGGCCAGTAAATTACGGTAATTTATTTTACAGTACAGCTACTGTAATCCATTTTACAGGTAGTAAAAATGTTGACTGAAATCGAATTTATAGTACCAAGTCAAGCAGGCACTCTTGTCCTTAGCAACGTACAACCAATGTTTGTTTAAAAAATAAAAAATAAACACACCTTTCTGTATCCGTTACTGTGCTTGTTGTTGTTGTTGTTGTTGTTGTTGTTGGAGGATACACTCGTCTTCAAAATAAGTGTAATAACAAGATGTATCTCTGACTATTCTCTTTTACTGTAGTTACAAAAGTATTGGAGAAAGCAGGTTGGCTGCCAGGAATTTTTATTTTACTGTGTATTAATGAATATCTTGGGTTTTATATCACTTGCACATTTAGAGGCAAAGCTCTTCCAAACTGGCCGTAAACTACAGAACAGAACAGAAGGTTACATATTAAACCGTTAAAAGGTTTGAAACTGCCACTCTCATCTGTTCTCTTCATACATTTAATTAATTTGGGAACTTCATCCAAATATCACTTAAATTGGAATCGCACTCCCACTAACGGGTGCAACCAATATAGTCACTTACAAGGCACGCCTTACAATACGTTAATGAGCCAGTGATTCATTCCCCTCCCACAATACTTTCCCACAATGCATTTTCAGTATGCTGCATTAAATATACAGCAAAACACGACTTTACTGTTGAATTGTATTGAAAAACTATTCAGTAACTGCAAATAGTGAATATGTCATTATAAATTACAGAGTATCAACTGATATTAGGGGTGGCAGGGTAGCCTATTGGTTAGAGACAGGTAGCCTAGTGGTTAGAGGCAGGTAGCCTAGTGGTTAGAGACAGGTAGCCTAGTGGTTAGAGGCAGGTAGCCTAGTGGTTAGAGACAGGTAGCCTAGTGGTAGCTAGTGGTTGTGTCACAAATCAATGTTGGCGAATGTGTCCACTCGGGTCTTGACACGTTCCCTCTAGCCAACAGCTCACAGATACAGTGTGGAAAGCCTACAGCCTCACAGATACAGTGTGGAAAGCCAGCAGCTCACAGATACAGTGTGGAAAGCCTACAGCCTCACAGATACAGTGTGGAAAGCCTACAGCCTCACAGATACAGTGTGGAAAGCCTACAGCCTCACAGATACAGTGTGGAAAGCCTACAGCCTCACAGATACAGTGTGGAAAGCCTACAGCCTCACAGATGCAGTGTGGAAAGCCTACAGCCTCACAGATGCAGTGTGGAAAGCCTACAGCCTCACAGATGCAGTGTGGAAAGCCTACAGCCTCACAGATGCAGTGTGGAAAGCCTACAGCCTCACAGATACAGTGTGGAAAGCCTACAGCCTCACAGATGCAGTGTGGAAAGCCTACAGCCTCACACAATGAATTTATTATGGACAAAATAGCTAGATTATTTTAATTTGGTGGTATTTCTCAATGGCACTGCCCATGCTAAAACAGGCTTTGGGGCAGTAGAGTTGGTGAGATTTCTCAATGGCTCTGCCCATGCTAAAACAGGCTTTGGGGCAGTAGAGTTGGTGAGATTTCTCAATGGCTCTGCCCATGCTAAAACAGGCTTTGGGGCAGTAGAGTTGGTGAGATTTCTCAATGGCTCTGCCCATGCTAAAACAGGCTTTGGGGCAGTAGAGTTGGTGAGATTTCTCAATGGCTCTGCCCATGCTAAAACAGGCTTTGGGGCAGTAGAGTTGGTGAGATTTCTCAATGGCGCTGCCCATGCTAAAACAGGCTTTTGGGGCAGTAGAGTTGGTGAGATTTCTCAATGGCACTGCCCATGCTAAAACAGGCTTTTGGGGGCGGTAGAGGTGTCTAAGTCTATGGCATTACATTACAATGAGACGACATTATTAAACAGGCTAAACAGATGGAAAACTGACAACTTTGTTTATAACTAAATTAGGGAATAAACAAAGTGTGTTTAGATTCAGGACACAGATAAGGATGAATGAGACCAGACAGAAAAACCAGACCACAGAGTAGGTATTAGAATTGAGAGCATCGCCAATGAATATCTCCATGACTAAGGCCCAGTGGTGGAAAAAGTACCCAATTCGTCATACTTGAGTAAAAGTAAAGATACCTTAATAGAAAATGACTCAAGTAAGAGTGAAAGTCACCCAGTAAAATACTAATTGAGTAAAAGTCAAAAATTATTTGGTTTTAAAAATACTAAAACAAACTTAAGTATCAAAAGCAAAAGTATAAACAATTTCAAATGACTTATAGGGTAGCCTAGTGGTTAGAGCGTTGGACTAGTAACCGGAAGGTTGTGAGTTCAAACCCCCGAGCTGACAAGGTACAAATCTGTCATTCTGCCCCTGAACAGGCAGTTAACCCACTGTTCCCAGGCCGTCATTGAAAATAAGAATTTGTTCTTAACTGACTTGCCTAGTTAAATAAAGGTAAAATAAATAAAAAATTAAACAAAGCAGACGGCCACGTTCTAGTTTTTAAAGACGTATTTACAGATAGCTCGGGTCACACTCCAACACTCTAACACTCTAACACTCTAACACAATTTACAAACGAAGCATGTGATTGTTGAGT
This sequence comes from Oncorhynchus mykiss, assembly GCF_057628025.1. Classification (NCBI taxonomy): domain Eukaryota; kingdom Metazoa; phylum Chordata; class Actinopteri; order Salmoniformes; family Salmonidae; genus Oncorhynchus; species Oncorhynchus mykiss. Next base: position 44,831,161 of record NC_143041.1, on the reverse strand, counting down.
CCGCCAGATCAGAGGCAGTAGGGGTGACCAGGGATGTTCTCTGTTTAGGGAGTCCTCCAGATCAGAGGCAATAGGGGTGACCAGGGATGTTCTCTGTTTAGGGAGTCCTCCAGATCAGAGGCAGTAGGGGTGACCAGGGATGTTCTCTGTTTAGGGAGTCCTCCAGATCAGAGGCAATAGGGGTGACCAGGGATGTTCTCTGTTTAGGGAGTCCTCCAGATCAGAGGCAGTAGGGGTGACCAGGGATGTTCTCTGTTTAGTGAGTCCTCCAGATCAGAGGCAGTAGGGATGACCAGGGATGTTCTCTGTTTAGTGAGTCTGCCAGATCAGAGGCAGTAGAGACGACCAGGGATGTTCTCTGTTTAGTGAGTCCTCCAGATCAGAGGCAGTATGGATGACCAGGGATGTTCTCTGTTTAGTGAGTCCTCCAGATCAGAGGCAGTAGGGATGGACCAGGGATGTTCTCTGTTTAGTGAGTCCTCCAGATCAGAGGCAGAACGGGTGACCAGGCATGTTCTCTGTTTAGTGAGTCCTCCAGATCAGAGGCAGTAGGGATGACCAGGGATGTTCTCTGTTTAGTGAGTCCTCCAGATCAGAGGCAGTAGGGATGACCAGGGATGTTCTCTGTTTAGGGAGTCCTCCAGATCAAAGGCAGTAGGGACGACCAGGGATGTTCTCTGTTTAGTGAGTCCTCCAGATCAGAGGCAGTAGGGATGTCCTCTGTTTAGTGAGTCCTCCAGATCAGAGGCAGTAGGGACGACCAGGGATGTTCTCTGTTTAGTGAGTCCTCCAGATCAGAGGCAGAACGGGTGACCAGGGATGTTCTCTGTTTAGTGAGTCCTCCAGATCAGAGGCAGTAGGGATGACCAGGGATGTTCTCTGTTTAGTTAGTCCTCCAGATCAGAGGCAGGTAAAAAGTACATCATTTTCTTTAGGAATGTTGAGAAATAAATGTAAAAGTAGTCAAATATAAACAGTAAAGTAAAGTACAGATACCCCCCCCAAAAAACAACTTAAGTATTTTAGCATTTTTTTTATTTAAGTACTTTACATCACTGCTATGCTAAGAGTGAGCGTATGCTAAGTCATGTTGTCCTGGAGAGATTTACATAGTAAATCAAAATGCCAGGGTAAGACTACACTAAAACACAGCCCTTATTTTAAGTGTTTCTAAAATCCTCTACTGGAAAGATGAATTGTGGAAAAACAATTGGAAACATTTCCCTGTTTGACAGCTAGGTTTCATGGGTATTATGACTCATACTGTGGTACTCTACTTGCACACTATCCGTTTACAGATTCGTGTTTAACAATAAGACGTAATTGTTTTCTATTCCAATCATTTTGTTGCATTTTTAAGAATGCTTATGGTGTTGTAGCGATTTTTCCACACGTTGAAAATGCTTATTTTGTTGCTATGGTCCACGGCAGTTGTCGCATAGACTGTGGTTTGTCGCCCTCCTGTGATGGCAGGTCAGCTGCTTTGACTACAGGGACCATTCTTGTACTCCGGAAGGGTACAAGGGTACTCAGCGTTATTCCACTGGCTGTCTGAAAAGTGCTCAAGGTGAGGAAAAGTGTCATTCAGAACAGAAGCACCTTTCTCTGTGTTTTCAATGACAGACTCCACTTTTGCCTTATCTACCAGAGGACAGACTCTCCCCTCTCATCTATATGAACCCCTTTTAGGACCTGTAGAAGTATTTGTAATACATTACCCCCCCTCCAAAATGGCTTTAGAACTCATGAACGAGCCGGTGGCGAAGAAATAAACCATAATTGTAATCTTTCCCAAGCACATTGTGGGAGCTTGGAGCAAACATCAACATTTGGTTATGATTTATTTTTCCTTCTCATCCTTTTGTGTTTGATACATAGAGCACTATACAGTTTAAGAAATGGGGTGCCTTGTTCTACCCTTCAGACTAGGAGCGAAGAGGAGAACGGAGGAAAGAGGAGAACGGAGGAAAGAGGAGAACGGAGGAAAGAGGAGAACGGAGGAGAGAGGAGAACGGAGGAGAGAGAGGAGAACGGAGGAGAGAGAGGAGAACGGAGGAGAGAGAGGAGAACGGAGGAGAGAGGAGAACGGAGGAGAGAGAGGAGAACGGAGGAGAGAGAGGAGAACGGAGGAAAGAGGAGAGAGAGCAGAAGGGGAGGAGAAGAGCAGGAGGAAGTAGAAAGAGGAGAAAGGAGAAAAGGAGGAGGATAAGAGCAGAAGGGGAGGAGGAAGTAGAAAGGATAAAGGGAGAATGAGGAAGGGAGGAGAAGAGCAGAAGGGGAGGTGGAAGGAGAAAGGAGAAAGGGAGGAGAAGAGCAGAAGGGGAGGTGGAAGGAGAAAGAGGAGAAAGGGAGGAGGAAGGGAGGAGAAGAGCAGAAGGGGAGAAGGAAGGAGAAGAGCAGAAGGGGAGAAGGAAGGAGAAAGAGGAGAAAGGGAGAAGGAGGAAGGGAGGAGAACGGATGAGAAAGAGAAAAGGGAGGAGAAGGAAGAGTAGAACCGAGGAGAGAGCGGAGAGGACGAATGAGAAAGGAGGAGGAAGAGAAGAAAGGAGGACTGATTGCACTCTGCTGCTGGGCATGACATTTAGCAGACATGAGGGGACCAGTCAGTCCTGACCTCAGACTGTGAGAGTTTGGAGTGTGAGCATGTGTACTTAATCAGTCTGTCTGTCAGCTTTTCCGCTTCTCATCGACTTTGACCTCAAAATCCTCTCAGCGATGGAACATGATGATCAACTGTTAAACCAGCATCTTCATCAGTTTGAGTAAAAAACTCCTATCCATCAGTGCAGTGTTAACTGGGAAGACCAGGGAAACTCACTGGGTATAGGATGGCTTCAACACGATGGCTTCAACACGAGTTATAGGATCAAATCAAAGTTTATTTGCCACGTGCGCCAAATACAAACAGGTGTAGACCTTACAGTGAAGTGCTTACTTACAGGCCAACAAAAATAAGGTATTAGGTGAACAATAGGTAGGTAAAGAAATAAAACGGTAAAAAGACAGGCTATAAAAGTAGCGAGTATACATACAGACACCGGCTAGTCAGGCTGATTGAGGTAGTATGTGCATGAATGTATAGTTATAGTGACTATGCATATATGATAAACAGAGATTAGCACCAGCGTAAAATAGGGGTTGGGGATGGGGGGGTTACACAATGCAAATAGTCTGGGTAGCCATTTGATTACCTGTTCAGGAGTTATATGGCTTGGAGGTAAAAACTGTTGAGAGGCCTTCTTGTCCTAGACTTGGTACTGCTTGCCATGCGGTAGTAGAGAGAACAGTCTATGACTGGGGTGGCTGGGGTCTTCGACAATTTTTTAAGGCCTTCCTCTGACACCGCCTGGTATAGAGGTCCTGGATGGCAGGCAGTTTAGCCCCAGTGATGTATTGGGCCGTACGCACTACCCTCTGTACTGCCTTGCGGTCAAAGGCCGAGCAATCGCCGCACCAGGCAGTGATGCAACCGGTCAGGATGCTCTGGATGTTGCAGCTGTAGAACCTTTTGAGGATCTCAGGACCCATGCCAAATCTTTCACCACCTGGGAGCAGCCCGTCGGGAAGTCCAGGATCCAGTTGTAGAGGGAGGTGTTTAGTCCCAGGATCCTTAGCTTAGTGATGAGCTTTGAGGGTACTTTGGTGTCCAAAAACTGAGTTGTAGTCAATGAAAAGCATTCTCACAAGTGTTCCTTTTGTCCAGGTGGGAAAGGGCAGTGTGGAGTGCAATAGAGATTGCATCATCTGTGGATCTGTTTGGGCGGTATGCAAATTGGAGTGGGTCTAGGGTTTCGGGGATGATGGTGTTGATGTGAGCCATTACCAGCCTTTTCAAAACACTTCATGGCTACAGACATGAGTACTACGGGTCTGTAGTCATTTAGGCAGGGTGCCTTCATGTTCTTGGGCATAGGGACTATGGTGGTCTGCTTGAAACATGTTGATATTACACTGTCAGGGACATGTTGAAAATGTCAGTGAAGAGTTAGTTAGTCAGCACGTGCCCGGAGCACACATCCTGGTAATCGGTCTGGCCCCGCAGCCTTGTGTATGTTGACCTGTTTAAAGGTCTTACTCACGTCGGCTACGGAGAGCGTGATCAGTCATCCGGAACAGCTGATGGTCTCATGCATGCCTCAGTGTTGCTTGCCTCGATGCAGGTATAGTAGTGATTTAGCTCGTTTGGTAGGCTTGTGTCACTGGGCAACTCGCAGCTGTGCTTCCCTTTGTAGTCTAATAGTTTGCGAGCCCTGCCACATAAGACGAGCGTCGGAGCTGGTGTAGTATGATTCAATCTTAGCCCTGTATTGATGCTTTGCTTGTTTGATGGTTTGTCGGAGAGCAAAGCAGGATTTCTTATAAGCTTCCGGGTCCCGCATCTGGAAAGCTCTACCCTTTAGCTCAGTGCGACTGTTTCCTGTAATCCATGGCTTCTGGTTGGGCTATGTACAGTCACTGTGGGGACAATGTCCTTGATGCACTTATTGATAAAGTCAGTGACTGATGTGGTGCATTCCTCAATGCCATTGGAAGAATCCTGGAACATATTCCAGTCTGTGCTAACAAAGCATTCCTGTAGTTTAGCATCTGCTTTATCTGACCACTTTTTTTATTGACTGAGTCACCGGTGCTTCCGGTTTTAATTTTTACTTGTAAGCAGGAATCAGGATGGAATTATGGTCGGATTTACCAAATGGAGGGAGAGCTTTGTACCAGTCTCTGTGTGTGGAGTAAAGGTGATCGAGAATTTATTTCCCTCTGGTTGCACATTTAACATGTTGATAGAGATTTGGTCAAACTGATTTAATTTTCCCTGCATCCAAAGTCTCCGGCCACTAGGAGCGCCGCCTCTGGGTGAGCGGTTTCCTGTTTGCTAATTTCCTGGGATGGGATCAATAGGAGGTAAAGGATGGGTTCAATATGAGTTCGATGTTCACCTGGACCTTGTGTCTTCCGCATTTAACCCAACCCCTCTGAATCAGGGGGTGTGGTGTTGAGCCGAGAGGGGAAGGGGGTGTGGTGTTGAGCTGAGAGTATAATACAGATTTAACCTAGTTCCTTCCGACTGGAGAGGCTGGGTCGTAAGGGACAAGGAGGCTACTGACAGAGTTACCACATAGGCTGCCCAATTCTGATCTTTAACCAGAGAGACAGATACAGAGAGTGAGCGGGAGAAAGAGAAACAGAAGAATCAGAAAGAATGAGCAGATGAAGCTACATTCTTTAGCTTCAACCCTTCACAGAAGATAGTCTCCTATAAACGATTGACTGACAAACTAAAAAGAGAAGTTGTATAACTTTTAATGCTTGACAAACCTAAACGAAAACACATCTTTTCCACCTGCAGCATTGTAAACATGACCATTTTAAACACCTGTATTTTTAACACACGAGTGTCTGAAACTACCAAGTAATTCAAATATTCCACAAATATAATTAATTAGATTGCACAATATTATTTGGCATAAAGTAATAAAAAAAAAAATTGTTTATTGTCCATAAAACACAAACGTTTTAAATATTTGAGGTATAACAACGTGTCTTTTGTGTGGTCAAAAGTGCATATATGCTTAAAAAAAGACATCCTGCAATTCTCTGTCCCCTTCGCACATCTATCCTTAATAAGATATGGCCTATATTTCTCTCTAATGAAGTGTCCTGGGGTCCCTCTACAATGTGAACTAAAACAGGAACAGTGAATGGAAAAATAAACCCACCACAACATGGAAAACGACAGAAAATAAACTTCAGAAAGACGTGGAAAACGGGATATGAACACTTCATAGAAATCGGTGCATGGAAACGTTGAACAACAAAACACATTCATATATATATATATATTCATGTACTCTCTGGGCCTGTTTCCTGGACATAGATTAACCCAAGAGTCCTGGGTGAAAGTTGAAGTTCAAGGAGACTGTCTTTTAAGCTTTTATACATCCATGGACTCATCATGGTCTGTGTTTGGGGGAAGTGCCCTTTACTAGTGTCATAGTAGAAACATTCTCCATCTTGTTGTTTTCAGATGCACTGTACTGCCACCTCGACTGCCACTCAGTGAGAAAACATACACCTCGACTTCCTCTCAATGAGAGTTAGGTACCAGTTCTTCTGTTCAGTCCGGTCCCGTCTAAGCTATAGTTCCATTACGGTCTGTCCAGTCCTTGATCAGTGACCATTGAGACGTTTGACAAGTGATTAATCAGACAGGCGGCCTCCGACGAGCAGCTGAAATTTAATTTCCACACTTCAGCCTGCTGATGAGGCGAAGGACATGAATTCGAGTCAGCATACAGGATAGCAGCTTCAGCCACCCTTCCTACCGCCCTCACAGCAGCAGCACTTCTTCCGGGCTGTTCCGTAGGCCTGTCCCACCTCTCTCCCCTGGTCCTCCGGTTCCGAGACAGGATGATGTCCAGTCTAATTGCCCCACCTGCGACTACAATCGAAATACATTAAACTTTGTGTTCAAAATAAAAAAAGAATGCACACTATTTATGCTCCAAATATTTTAAATTGGTAAAACACATTTCTAGTTTTTTCCTCAAGTTTAAATGGACTGCATCAACATGTGGCTGATTTTTTAAATGTATTGACCAAAAAATACCTTCATCACCGGCTCCATCTCCCCCCACAGCAGGGGAGCTCCCGGCCCAATCTCCGACCATCAAACAGCGGATGTCAGAGCGGCACCGAAGGGACACCCCCTGGAACTGTGCTTGTCGGGACAGCAGGGGAAGGTGGCGCGGAGCAGGGTGGAACACTGCATTCTCCTGCATGAAGGAAGAAAGGGATGAATGAATCTGACAAAATGTCAAATTGAGAGTGAGTGCATGGCATCTTCCTGCATAAATGAATAAATACATATTAAAACATAGTTAAATGTACCTGCACCAGTCCCAGGTGTGTCTCCGTGAGGAAGAGCTGGGCCCAGGGGTCAGGTCTGGGGTCAGGGGTCGTTGTCACACCAACAGTAGTGTAGAGCAGCAGTCTGACCTCTCCCAGACTAGGCTTCTCTCTGAAAAGATGTAAAATGAAACTCAATCGTTTTGTCTGTCTTCAGTTCTTTTGTGCTATGAGCTATCCTTTTCAAGACCAACAAATACTACAATCCTGCTACCTGTCCATGTTGCCGTGCAGAATATACACCAGGTCAGCTAGGGTCTTGTGGAAGTGACCAGACAGCCTGAGCCCAGCATCCAACAGCAGGTCAGGTACCTGGGCCTTCCAGTCCAGAGACAGCTCCATCAGATCCTCCTTCAGGAAGGGGTGGTGAGCCACTCGCTGGTCCCCAGGGGACAACACACCTAGCAGGGTCTGGGTGAGGGCCTGGGTGAGGGTCTGGCTGTGGAGGCACAGCAGAGGGTGTAATTGAAGATTTGATCAAATGTATTTCTATTATTCAAGCAACATGCTTTAGTGGCAGGCTGCCGTTTGTCGTCATGAATCTTGTCCTGGAGGCAGAACTGAGCGATTTCTGCTCGATAAGCCAGCTGCAAAGTACTTATATATATATATATATATTTTTTTTTTTAATCAGCCAACAATTCATGAGAACAAAAATGTTGCTCTTTAGTCTTAATTTAAATCAAATCAAAGTGGAAGGGACAGCGTTTTAACAACTACGCAGATTTGAAACAAAACAGACAATCATAATATCAGTGAAAATATAAGATTCCCGGTATTGTTTCAAAACAAACTTTATAGGTTTTAAAAATAGTTTCTATTTGACAAATGAATCCCATGACGTACAGTAAGGCATTGGCTCCCAAGTGGCGCAGCAGTCTAAGGCACTTGCATCTCAGTGCTAGAGGAGTCACTACAGACCCTGGTTCGATTCCAGGCTGTATCACAAACGGCCATGATTGGGAGACCCATAGGGCGGCGCACAATTGGCCCAGTGTCGTCCAAGTTAGGGTTTGGCCTAGGTAAGCAGTCATCCCAAATAAGAATTTGTTTTTGTTGCTATAGGGTGTTAAAACACCCTATAGTTACATTTTTGTTATTTGGACTCATTAAATAGATTTTGATTAGGGTCACAGAATTTAAGCAGCAAAGGCTGGACAAATATAATTTACCTCTTGTTTTAATATGTTAAAATGCTATATTCAGCATCCTATGTAGATACACTATATATCCACAAATATGTGGACACCCCTTTAAATGAGTGGATTCAGCGGTTTCAGCCACAACCGTTGCTAACAGGTGTATAAAAATCGAGCACACTGCCATGCAATCTCCATAGACAAACATTGGCAGTAGAATTGCCTTTATGAAAAGCTTAGTGACTTACAACATTGCACCGTCGTAGGATGCCACCTTTCCAACAAGTCAATTAGTCAAATGTCTGCCCTGCTAGAGCTGCCCGTCAACTGTAAGTGCTTTTATTGCGAAGTGGATACGCCCAGGAGAAGAAGAAAAAAAACAGCTAAAATCGGGAAGTGGTCGGCCACACAAGCTCACAGAATGACACCAGAGTGCTGAAGCGCGCAAAAATTAGTCTCCCCGGTTGATCACTCGCTACAGAGTTCCAAACTGCCTCTGGAAGCAACGTCAGCATAAGAATGAGGAGCAGGTATCCACATACATAAGTATGAGGACCATATTTTTCTAATAAAACAATGGCTAGAAAGGGTTGCAGGTTTTTGTAAAAACCAAATAGGATATGTCTGACCCACAAATTTGTTGTAATTTTTTTTTTTTCAATATTGAGATTCAACACCCCTGTGCTAGCGTATCTATTTATGTAGCTAGCTATTTATTTAACAAGCAAAAACAAAACAGAGCCCAACCTTAGCTAGCTAGCTGCTGGGAGGATGTCATGTCATTGGAGGAGTGAGTGACTGACCGACTGTCTGTCTGTATACCCATAGAGCAGTTCAAAGTGAATGATGGAAGGGCCGTGTGGCAAATGGCTTATTTGCATATAGGCCTAGTGTAGCTCTGATTGGCTATGGCGCAGTGGTCTACATAGACTCCGGAACTTGGACAAGACCAATGTTTTTATTACGTTTTACTTACTGCAGTGTCTATTAATTGTCTAAACGTCCATTTTATTTGATTTATTCTAGAGAATTCTCAAAACACCTTACTATACATCATCCCAAAACATTCTATGAAGTCATGAAAACGACCATATCTAAGTGCTCGAATGTTAGAAAATGTAAATAAAAAAAGTGACATTCTCCCTGAGGGTGTATATCAGTGGAGGCTGCTGAAGGGAGCACGGCTCATAATAATGTCCGGAACGGCGCAGATGGAATGGCAAACACCTGGAAACACTGCGTTTGATACCATTCCAGTGATTCTGCTCCACTCATTACCGCGAGCCAGTCCTCCTCAATTAGCCTCCTGTGGTGTATATGAACAGATTTCGATAAGATTTCGATAAGATTTCATGTTGCTAAAACGCTGTCAGTTCCACTTTAAAGTAAGGGTTAGGCATTAGGGTTAGCAGTGTGGTTAAGGCAGGGTTGAAAATCAGACCACGACTTTGTGGCTGTGGCAGATAGCTCTGCACAGCATGGTCACTGCCTCCAGGACAAGATTCAGGACAATAAATGCTAACCTGCATCTTAGTAGACCACACGAAGACATTAACCTACTTCTATTCAAGTGCTAACCTACTTTAAAAAAAATGTTTTATTAAAGTACGACTGATTGGCAATCGATCGTGACCAACTGATGGCTCCAAGCACACTTTTGTTTCCACTAGGCTAGAGGATAAGATCTGAGCACAGTGGTTCTCTCCTTTGGTTTCCACTAGGCTAGAGGATAAGATCTGAGCACAGTGGTTCTCTCCTTTGGTTTCCACTAGGCTAGAGGATAAGATCTGAGCACAGTGGTTCTCTCCTTTGGTTTCCACTAGGCTAGAGGATAAGATCTGAGCACAGTGGTTCTCTCCTTTGGTTTCCACTAGGTTAGAGGAAAAGATCTGAGCACAGTGGTCCTCTCCTTTACCTGTGGGTGTAGAGGGTCAGGACACTCTCCTTAGTGGAGGCTGTGAGATGAAGACTCTGACCGCCAAAACCCACCTAGATGGATATTTAGATAGAAAAATCTAGATGATGATAATCGTGATACTACTGACGATAAAGATGGGGATAAAAATAATAAAAGAAAATAGGTAAATTATTTAATTGGTAGGACAATAAAATATTTTAATCGTTTTAAATTCTTTAAATAAAAAAATACCTACCTGAATCTCCTTGATCTGCAGCAGGGGGAGGTGGTGGAACACTGTCAGAGGCGTGGTCTGATCGGACATGTCAGGGTCAAAGGTCAGTGCGTAGAGGCAGGACTCAAATAAGAGGACGACAGAAGGGTGTGGGTGGGGCTGGCTGCAGTTGGCCACGCCCAGCCAGTAGAGAGCCACGAGTCTCTGCGAGGTGAAGACAGAAGGGACAACAGACTGGAGACAGCCCAGGAGGGTGAACACGGGAAGGGACTGGAGTTGAACCAGAGCCCCTGGGAACTCCACCAGTCTCTGAAAGAAAAATGATTTGATTTATTTTAATAAAGCAACATGGGAAGGCTGAATAATTTGGATTCACTTTGTACATTTCCTAATATGAATGACTAAAAACACACCTGGTAATATACCTGGACACCCTCAGTCCACTGCTTCGCCTGCCCAGGAACAGAGCTCTTCTCTGGACCTGCAGACCTGGCGTTGTCTCCCTGCTCTGTAGGGGACTGTGGCTTGCTGCCATTGGCGCCATCGGTGACATACTGTGGGTCCTCCTCCATCTTGATCTGGTCCTCTGGTGACCACAGCTCCTTCTTGGTTGTAATCTGTACCTCTGACGTAGATGGAGCCTCCTGTCTGCCTTCCAGAGTCCACTCCAGTTCTCGGATGGGATTCTGTTCCCCTGCTCTCCAATCCACTTCTGTACCAGTGTTCTGTCTATGTGGGAACTCAGTGGCATTCTGGGCTGGGTACAGGCTTGGTGCTGGGCTGAAGACAGTATTGTGGGTTGTAAGAGGGGGCAGGTTCATTTTTGGTGCGGTGTTAAGGTCAATAGCTCTCTGCTGTATTCCAGTTGACTCCACTTGCTGAAGATCATGAGTTAGCTCAATGGGAATGCTCCTGAAGTCATGAGTTAGCTCAATGGGAACGCTCCTGAAGTCATGAGTTAGCTCAGTGCTCATCTGTTGCACCAATGGCAGCTCACTGACTATAGAGAACACCTGACTGTCTTTAACATAGGAGAACATGTGACTCTCTCTGACCAATGAGAAGACCTGGCTGTCTTTGACCACTGACAGCACCAGACTCTCTCTCACCATTGAGACAACCCGACTGGGCCAACTGGAGCAGGCTCTTCCCACAGCTCCAGGTTTCAGACTCCCAGCCATTCCCCCATCTACAGGCTGCAGGCTCCCAGCCATTCCCCCATCTCCAGGCTGCAGGCTCCCAGCCATTCCCCCATCTCCAGGTTGCAGACTCCCAGCCATTCCCCCATCTCCAGGCTGCAGACTCCCAGCCATTCCCCCATCTCCAGGCTGCAGACTCCCAGCCATTCCCCCATCTCCAGGCTGCAGACTCCCAGCCATTCCCCCATCTCCAGGCTGCAGACTCCCAGCCATTCCCCCATCTCCAGGCTGCAGACTCCCAGCCATTCCCCCATCTCCAGGCTGCAGACTCCCAGCCATTCCCCCATCTCCAGGCTGCAGACTCCCAGCCATTCCCCCATCTCCAGGCTGCAGACTCCCAGCCATTCCCCCATCTCCAGGCTGCAGACTCCCAGCCATTCCCCCATCTCCAGGCTGCAGAATTCCTGCACTGTCCCAGAACTGCTGCAGGACTCTCGGGAGGGAGCTGTGGAGGAGACGCCACGTGTCCGGGAACCTCACTGACACCTCACTGCTGACCACAGAACCCATCCCATAGATAGAGACCTCAGTGCTGACCACAGAACCCATCCCAGAGATAGAGACCTCACTGCTGACCACAGAACCCATCCCACAGATAGAGTTCTCTTCCCCCAGAGAGTCTAGCTCATGCTTCCCCCCAAGCCCAGAGATCTGGGATACTCTGCTAACCAGAGCACCCAGCCCGGAAGCAGAGAACTGGCTCTCATCCTGCGCCTCCTCACCCCTAGACACCCTGCTAACCTGCTCAACCTCCTCCTCCCTCCTAGCCCCAGCCTGTGTCTCCTCACCCCTAGACACCCTGCTAACCTGCTCAACCTCCTCCTCCCTCCTAGCCCCAGCCTGTGTCTCCTCCTTGTAATTGTCTCCGTAGCCCTCCACCGTGGTCTTGGATGAATTCATCATGCAACGACTGAACTGGCCCTCCAATGCTGCTAGCGGTAGGCCGCGTACCGCCTGGCTGCGTCTGTGTCTGTCCCTGTCCAGCCGGGAGGCAGTGTGTTCGGTCTGGTTGTGGGTCTGTGTGTTGAGCTGGGACAGAGAGGCAGTGTGTTTGTCAAACCGAGAGGTCTGTGTGTATGTTGAGCTGCTGCTGGCCAGCGGAAAGTGTGCGTGGTGCGTTCCTTCCTCTGTTCCTCCGTCTATTCCTCCTTCGTCTCCTCTCTGCAGGTGGGATACAACAGCACCTAATGAGGTCTCTGCAGGGCCACTGTAACAGGCTACGGCCTTGTACAGTCTCCTGCTGCAGCCGTCAGAAGAGAGACCTGACAGGACACCTGGGCTTGTGTTAGGCCCCACAGTACACCCATCAGCCTGCTGGACCAGAGAGGACAGGTATCTGCTGAAGGGCCCGGTCCCCAGACAAGTCCTCCTCTCCCCATAACATCCTCCCTCTAGGCAGAAGTAGTGCTCCCTCCCATCACCTCTGACACCACCCTCCTGTTTCTGATTGATTACTGTAGTCTCCATTTCTTCCCTTCTCCCTCCCTCATGCGCGATAAAATCACTTCTGTTTCATGTTTCAACTTCAAAGTCATTCCTCATAATCAGGGAGCATGTCGTCTATTGTTAAGCCAAGAAACAAAAAAACGCATTTTAAAGTAAAAGGATAAAAAAAAGCCACGTTGTTAATTGAAAACAGGACTCAGCCATGGCATTGTTAATTGAAAACAGGACTCAGCCATGGCATTGTTAATTGAAAACAGGACTCAGCCATGGCATTGTTAATTGAAAACAGGACTCAGCCATGGCATTGTTAATTGAAAACAGGACTCAGCCATGGCATTGTTAATTGAAAACAGGACTCAGCCATGGCATTGTTAATTGAAAACAGGACTCAGCCATGGCATTGTTAATTGAAAACAGGACTCAGCCATGGCATTGTTAATTGAAAACAGGACTCAGCCATGGCATTGTTAATTGAAAACAGGACTCAGCCATGGCATTGTTAATTGAAAACAGGACTCAGCCATGGCATTGTTAATTGAAAACAGGACTCAGCCATGGCATTGTTAATTGAAAACAGGACTCAGCCATGGCATTGTTAATTGAAAACAGGACTCAGCCATGGCATTGTTAATTGAAAACAGGACTCAGCCATGGCATTGTTAATTGAAAACAGGACTCAGCCATGGCATTGTTAATTGAAAACAGGACTCAGCCATGGCATTGTTAATTGAAAACGTCTTGAAGTGCTCCGTGTACAATGTGCCTTCACAAAACGTTAATTGTTTTCTGAGGTGGGCTCATTAAAAAGGTAATAGGTTTGAAATATTAAACTAAGAAAACAAGCCATGGGAACAGGCATTTCATGCTCCATAAGTCTGTATCAAGCCGTGTGTGAGATTGCGTGCCCAAACAAAACGGACATCTGCACACTAACATACAATTTATAATGCATGCCCAATACATTCCATTATTGTAGGTGGTAGGCCAAAACGTGGAGAGAGGATTACACCCCCCCAAAAAATAATCTGAAAAAAAAAATCTGATTATTTTTAAATGGATAACATTTCCCCACGAAGATTTTTTTTTTTTTTTACTTAAATATCACATTTACTTACGTACACACCCCAGCCAGAAGCCATGGATTACAGGAAACATTCACACTGAGCAGAGCTTTAAAGGTGCGGGACGCTAACCCGGAAGCTTATAGGAAATCCTGCTTTGCTCTCCGACAAACCATCAACCAGGCAAAGCATCATTACAGGGCTAAGATTGAATCATACTACACCAGCTCCGACGCTCGTCTTATGTGGCAGGGCTCGCAAACTACAACAGACTACAAAGGGAAGCACAGCTGCGAGTTGCCCAGTGACACAAGCCTACCAGACGAGCTAAATAATTTCTATGCTTGCTTCGAGGCAAGCAACACTGAGGCATGCATGAGATCATCAGCTGTTCCGGATGACTGATCACGCTCTCCGTAGCAGACGTGAGTAAGACCTTTAAACAGGTCAACATTCACAAGGCCGCGGGGCCAGACGGATTACCAGGACGTGTGCTCCGGGCACGTGCTGACCAACTGGCAGGTGTCTTCACTGACATTTTCAACATGTCCCTGATTGAGTCTGTAATACCAACATGTTTCAAGCAGACCACCATAGTCCCTGTGCCGAAGAACACGAAGGCAACCTGCCTAAATGACTACAGACACGAAGCACTCACATCCGTATCCATGAAGTGCTTTGAAAGGTGGGTAATGGCTCACATCAACACCATTTTCCCAGAAACCCTAGATCCACTCCAATTTGCATACCGCCCAAACAGATGATGCAATCTCTATTGCACTCCACACTGCCCTTTCCCACCTGGACAAAAGGAACACCTATGTGAGAATGCTATTCATTGACTACAGCTCAGCGTTCAACACCATAGTGCCCACAAAACTCATCACTAAGCTAAGGATCCTGGGACTAAACACCTCCCTTTGCAACTGGATCCTGGACTTCATGACGGGCCGCTCCCAGGTGGTGAGGGTAGGTAGCAACACATCTGCCACGCTGATCCTCAACACTGGAGCTCCCCAGGGGTGCATGCGCAGTCCCCTCCTGTTCACCCACAAATGCATGGCCAGGCACGACTCCAACACCATCATTAAGTTTGCAGATGACACAAATGGCGGTAGGCCTGATCACAGACAATGACAAGACAGCCTATAGGGAGGAGGTCAGAGACCTGGCCGGGTGGTGCCAGAATAACAACCGATCCCTCAACGTAACCAATAATAAGGAGATGATTGTGGACTACAGGAAAAGGAGGACCGAGCACGCCCCCATTCTCATCGACAGGGATGTAGTGGAGTAGGTTGAGAGCTTCAAGTTCCTTGGTGTCCACATCAACAAACTACAATGGTCCAAACACACCAAGACAGTCGTGAAGAGGGCACGACAAAGCCCCCTCAGGAAACTAAAAAGATTTGGCATGGGTCCTGAGATCCTCAAAAGGTTCTACAGCTGCAACATCCAGAGCACTGGTTGCATCACTGCCTGGTACGGCAATTGCTCGGCCTCCGACCGCAAGGCACTACAAAGGGTAGTGCGTACGGCCCAGTACATCACTGGGGCTAAACTGCCTGCCACCCAGGACCTCTATACCAGGCAGTGTCAGAGGAAGGCCCTAAACATTGCCAAAGACCCCAGCCACCCCAGTCATAGACTGTTCTCTCTACTACCGCATGGCAAGCGGTACCGGAGTGCCAAGTCTAGGACAAAAAGGCTTCTCAACAGTTTTTACCCCTAAGCCATAAGACTCCTGAACAGGTAATCAAATGGCTACCCGGACTATTTGCATTGTGATTTGATACCCTTCATATCAGTACTTTGTTAAAGCACCTTTGGCAGCGAATTCAGGCTTAAATCTGATTGGGTTTGACGCTAGGTAGTCTAGTGGTTAAAGCGTTGAGCCAGTAAGGTTGCTGGATCAAATCCCCAGAGGTGACAATGTAAAAATCCCCCCCCCCCCCCCCCCCGATTCAGAGGGTTTGGGTTAAATGCGGAAAACACATTTCAGTTGGACAACTGACTAGTTATCCCCCTTTCCCCTTTTACAAGTTTGGCACACCTGTATTTATAGAGTTTCTCCCATTCTTTTCTGCAGATCCTGTCAAGCTCTGTCAGGTTGGACAGGGAGCGATGCTGCGAAGCTATTTTCAGGTCTCTCCAGAGATGTTCGATCGTGTTCAAGTCCGGACTCTGGCTGGGCCACTCAAGGACCTTCAGATACTTGTCCCAGTCGGAGGTCCTGAGCGCTCTGGAGCAGGTTTTTATCAAGGATCTCTGTATTTTGCTCCGCTCATCTTTCCCTCGATCCTGACTAGTCTCCCAGTCCCTTTCCACTGAAAAACATTCCCACAGCATGACGATGCCACCACCATGCTTCACCGTAGGAATGGTATTGGCCAGGTGATGAGCGGTGTCTGGTTTATTCCAGATGTGACACTTAACATTCAGGCCAAAGAGTTCAATCTTGGTTTCATCAGACCATATAATATTTTCTCCAGAGGAACTTTGGAGCTCTGTCAGAGTGACCTTTGGGTTCTTGGTCACTTCCCTGACCAAGGCCCTTCTCCCCCGATTGCTCAGTTTGGCCAGGCGGCCAGCTCTAGGAAAAGTCTTGGTGATTCCAAACTTCTTCCATTTAAGAATGGAGGCAACTATGTTCTTGAGGACCTTCAATGCTGCAGAAATATTTTGGTATCCTTCCCCAGCTCTGTGCCAACACAATCCAATCTTGCAGTTCTACATACAATTCCTTCGACCTCATAGCTTGGTTTTTGCTCTGACATGCACTGTCAACTACGGTACCTTACAGGTGTGTGCAATTCCAAATCATGTCCAATCAATTGAATTTAACACAGGTAGGCTCCAGTCAAGTTGTAGAAACATCAAGGATGATGTTTGTTTTGTTACTTCCGGCGCCGACAGAGATGGCCGCCTCGCTTCGCGTTCCTAGGAAACAGTTTTTTGGTTTTTTTACGTGTTATTTCTTACATTAGTACACCAGGTCATCTTAGGTTTCATTACATACAGTCGAGAAGAACTACTGAATATAAGATCAGCGTCAACTCACCATCAGTACGACCAAGAATATGTTTTTCGCGACGCGGATCCTGTGTTCTGCCTTACAAACAGGACAACGGAGTGGATCCCATGCAGCGACCCAAAAAAACGACTCCGAAAAAGAGGGAAACGAGGCGGTCTTCTGGTCAGACTCCGGAGACGGGCACACCGTGCACCATTCCCTAGCATTCTTCTTGCCAATGTCCAGTCTCTTGACAACAAGGTTGATGAAATCCGAGCAAGGGTAGCATTCCAGAGGGACATCAGAGACTAACGTTCTTTGCTTCACGGAAACGTGGCTTACTGGAGAGACGCTATCCGAGGCGGTGCAGCCAACAGGTTTCTCCACGCATCGCGCAGACAGAAACAAACATCTTTCTGGTAAGAAGAGGGGCGGGGGCGTATGCCTTATGGCTAACGTGACATGGTGTGATGAAAGAAACATACAGGAACTCAAATCCTTCTGTTCACCTGATTTAGAATTCCTCACAATCAAATCTAGACCGCATTATCTACCAAGAGAATTCTCTTTGATTATAATCACAGCCGTATATATCCCCCCCAAGCAGACACATCGATGGCTCTGAATGAACTTTATTTGACTCTTTGCAAACTGGAAACCATTTATCCGGAGGCTGCATTCATTGTAGCTGGGGATTTTAACAAGGCTAATCTGAAAACAAGACTCCCTAAATTTTATCAGCATATCGATTGCGCAACCAGGGGTGGAAAGACCTTGGATCATTGTTACTCTAACTTCCGCGACGCATATAAGGTCCTGCCCCGCCCCCCTTTCGGAAAAGCTGACCACGACTCCATTTTGTTGATCCCTGCCTACAGACAGAAACTAAAACAAGAGGCTCCCACGCTGAGGTCTGTCCAACGCTGGTCCGACCAAGCTGACTCCACACTCCAAGACTGCTTCCATCACGTGGACTGGGACATGTTTCGTATTGCGTCAGACAACAACATTGACGAATGCGCTGATTCGGTGTGCGAGTTCATTAGAACGTGCGTTGAAGATGTCGTTCCCATAGCAACGATTAAAACATTCCCTAACCAGAAACCGTGGATTGATGGCAGCATTCGCGTGAAACTGAAAGCGCGAACCACTGCTTTTAAATCAGGGCAAGGTGTCTGGTAACATGACCGAATACAAACAGTGCAGCTATTCCCTCCGCAAGGCTATCAAACAAGCTAAGCGTCAGTACAGAGACAAAGTAGAATCTCAATTCAACGGCTCAGACACAAGAGGCATGTGGCAGGGTCTACAGTCAATCACGGACTACAGGAAGAAATCCAGCCCAGTCACGGACCAGGATGTCCTGCTCCCAGGCAGACTAAATAACTTTTTTGCCCGCTTTGAGGACAATACAGTGCCACTGACACAGCCTGCAACGAAAACTTGCGGTCTCTCCTTCACTGCAGCCGAGGTGAGTAAGACATTTAAACGTGTTAACCCTTGCAAGGCTGCAGGCCCAGACGGCATCCCCAGCCGCGCCCTCAGAGCATGCGCAGACCAGCTGGCCGGTGTGTTTATGGACATATTCAATCAATCCCTATACCAGTCTGCTGTTCCCACATGCTTCAAGAGGGCCACCATTGTTCCTGTTCCCAAGAAAGCTAAGGTAACTGAGCTAAACGACTACCGCCCCGTAGCACTCACTTCCGTCATCATGAAGTGCTTTGAGAGACTAGTCAAGGACCATATCACCTCCACCCTACCTGACACCCTAGACCCACTCCAATTTGCTTACCGCCCAAATAGGTCCACAGACGATGCAATCTCAACCACACTGCCCTAACCCATCTGGACAAGAGGAATACCTATGTGAGAATGCTGTTCATTGACTACAGCTCGGCATTCAACACCATAGTACCCTCCAAGCACGTCATCAAGCTCGAGACCCTGGGTCTCGACCCCGCCCTGTGCAACTGGGTACTGGACTTCCTGACGGGCCGCCCCCAGGTGGTGAGGGTAGGCAACAACATCTCCTCCCCGCTGATCGTCAACACTGGGGCCCCACAAGGGTGCGTTCTGAGCCCTCTCCTGTACTCCCTGTTCACCCACGACTGCGTGGCCACGCACGGCTCCAACTCAATCATCAAGTCTGCGGACGACACAACAGTGGTAGGCTTGATTACCAACAACGACGAGACGGCCTACAGGGAGGAGGTGAGGGCCCTCGGAGTGTAGTGTCAGGAAAATAACCTCACACTCAACGTCAACAAAACTAAGGAGATGATTGTGGACTTCAGGAAACAGCAGAGGGAACACCCCCCTATCCACATCGATGGAACAGTAGTGGAGAGGGTAGCAAGTTTTAAGTTCCTCGGCATACACATCACAGACAAACTGAATTGGTCCACTCACACAGACAGCATTGTGAAGAAGGCGCAGCAGCGCCTCTTCAACCTCCTGAGGCTGAAGAAATTTGGCTTGTCACCAAAAGCACTCACAAACTTCTACAGATGCACAATCGAGAGCATCCTGGCGGGCTGTATCACCGCCTGGTACGGCAACTGCTCCGCCCTCAACCGTAAGGCTCTCCAGAGGGTAGTGAGGTCTGCACAACGCATCACCGGGGGCAAACTACCTGCCCTCCAGGACACCTACACCACCCGATGTCACAGGAAGGCCATAAAGATCATCAAAGACATCAACCACCCGAGCCACTGCCTGTTCACCCCGCTATCATCCAGAAGGCGAGGTCAGTACAGGTGCATCAAAGCTGGGACCGAGAGACTGAAAAACAGCTTTTATCTCAAGGCCATCAGACTGTTAAACAGCCACCACTAACATTGAGTGGCTGCTGCCAACACACTGACACTGACTCAACTCCAGCCACTTTAATAATGGGAATTGATGGGAAATGTAAATATATCACTAGCCACTTTAAACAATGCTACCTTATATAATGTTACTTACCCTATATTATTCATCTCATATGCATACGTATATACTGTACTCTATATCATCGACTGTATCCTTATGTAATACATGTATCACTAGCCACTTTAACTATGCCACTTTGTTTACATACTCATCTCACATGTATATACTGTACTCGATACCATCTACTGTATCTTGCCTATGCTGCTCTGTACCATCACTCATTCATATATCCTTATGTACATATTATTTATCCCCTCACACTGTGTATAAGACAGTAGTTTTGGAATTGTTAGTTAGATTACTTGTTGGTTATTACTGCATTGTCGGAACTAGAAGCACAAGCATTTCGCTACACTCGCATTAACATCTGCTAACCATGTGTATGTGACCATTAACATCTGCTAACCATGTGTATGTGACCATTAACATCTGCTAACCATGTGTATGTGACCATTAACATCTGCTAACCATGTGACCATTAACATCTGCTAACCATGTGTATGTGACCATTAACATCTGCTAACCGTGTGTATGTGACAAATAAAATTTGATTTGATCAATGGAAACAAGATGCACCTGCATTCAATTTCGAGTCTCATAGCGAAGGCTCTGAATACTTATGCAAATAAACATAAAACATTTGCATAAATTGCTAAAAACCCGTTATCGCTTTGCCATTATGGGGTATTGTGTGTAGATTGATGAGGAAAAAAAATGAGGCTGTAACAAAGAATTCAGACCCCCATATTTTGTTGAGTGCACTGTACCTTAACATAGATTCATTAACATTAAACCATATTTCACCTTGATGTTTAACTTTCTTCAGGAAAACAATAGGTGAAAATGTGCCCCAATGTTAGCTAGTAAAAGTTACCTGTCCACTTGCACAGTATCCATTCAGATGAGTGTAGGTGTAGAGGTGTGTGTGTGTGTTTACATACCATTACCGTACAGGTCTTTAGTGGAGAAGAGAGCACAGAGCTCCTCTGTTGTCTAGTGTCTCCAGTCAGTCCTGCTGCTGCTAGCATATCCATCCTGTTGGAGGAGGCAGCAGTTAAACCAGAGGATTTAAATAATACATTTGTTATTCTAAAATCAAGGACAACAAAAAATGACTTTTAAAAAAAAATCATATTTAGGGTGCCTATCCCCTTATAGCCCACTCCTTTTGATGAGAGCCCTATGGGACACACATAGCAGTTGGGTTTATGTTAAAATAATCTGCTGGCGGGTTTCTTAGTTTCTTAAAAAAAAGCTATTTTATACAGGGTAAAATACAAGACAATAAATAGGGCACAAAACTCATCTATTAAAAACACACTCCCTAATACATTTAGCCCTAGCTAAGTCTGCTGTCATAACATCTTGAGCTGAATATGTGGTTTCACTTTGTGTTCTCTCCCATAGGGCTCTGGGCTAAAGTAGTGCACTATATAGGGTGCCATTTAGAATGCATTCTTTATCCTAAGGTGCTCGGGGGGGGGGGGGTTAGTAGAGAACACCGAGTGAAACCACACATTCAGCTCAAGATGTTGTGACAGCAGACTTAGCTAGGGCTAAATGTATTAGTGAGTGTGTTTTTAAAAGATGAGTTTTGTGCCCCATTTAGGGAATCGGTTGCCACTTGGGACACAGTCACAGTACTTTATGTTAAATCCTTCAAAATCTACACAGCCATTTTGTTTAATTTCACCGCGAGTTGAGTGTCTGCTAATCTTTATCCAGACATTGGGACTGTTCGACATTAAGTGTGTGCGAATGTGTTTTCAAATCTGATCATTAAAAACAGATGGCACGCCAACCGATGGTTGGTTTTAAATTTTGCCTCATAAGAAAAATCTTTAGCCATTCCCCATTCGTACTGCCACCCTTATAAACCACCGGTCTAAAAACAGGAAGTCAGGTGGTAAACCGTTGTAGCCACGCTAAACCATTGTGTCCAACACTACACGTGGCAAAGAATTGACGTCTTTCCTCTCCGTCTGTTCAGCTAAAATGGCCATTAAAAGGAGTGTGGAACAGGTCATATATCCATCCACCTGCTCTTACTGCCAGGATGAGACAGTCTGTGCTGCTCCAGAACCATGTAGTCAGAGACAGTCTTGGACAGGTCAAACTAATAAAAACCAGAGAGGTAAAAGCGTCGTCTACAAAGAGGTCGCCACCGATCGCCGTCTCTCTGTCCATTTGTATTTATTATGGATCCCCATTAGTTCCTGCCAAAGACATGATTGTGGACTACAGGAAAAATGGATTTTCCAACCCTGGGCGCCGGCCTGATCTGCTCTTGCTGATCAAAACCTTTTACTTTGCTGCTTTAACCAATGGCTGTGCTGTGTAGGTCTACAGTGGCAGTTCAGGAGGAGAGTCAAAGGCTTCTTCACTAAATAACGTGATTAGTCCCCCCACCCCCCTAATTTTTACACACACACACACACACACACGTGCACACGGACTAGCCTATTTGTTCTGTTATGTTTGGGGACGATTCAGAATTAGCTAAATATACGTCTTTCCTACACACGTCTCAGTAGGTGGTATTAAGACTGACCTCATGCAGGGACCCAACGCTCTACGGGTGTAGCGACCTACACACAATGAATATATGTAATTCTGAAAACCCTCCCACTTGCTGGCCAACAGATTTTCTCGTGGAGTTTTCAGTACATTTACCTGAAGCCATCCCTTTAAAATACTGTGCACCTTTTATTTAGTTAGAATTGTGTCCACAGACTAGAATATAATGGAGAGAACAGGTTCAGAATTAATAGGGATGAATTAAATAAATCAATTTCTCATCTCCATTTCAGCACCAACTGGGATATTAAAAAAATATTCTGATCTTGTATATAATTTTAGGGTTAGGAAAGTATTTATGAATCATAAAAAAACTGGTTTGGCAAGCCTTTACAAAACTAAATATACGGCTGAATAAAAGTGGTTTGATTCATCCTGAAAGGTTGTCATATTTGAAAAAGGTGAGAAAAGCATACAATAGGAGGTTGACTAGTAGTCAATATAAAAACAAACCTACTCCTCACTGAGGGACAACGGTCCCGACATCCTGAACACAAGGCTCCAGGTTTAAAACTGAGGTTGCAGTTCCAAAATAAGCTACATGACTACCTTTGTACAAATCATTTGGGACTAGTGTGATTAACTACTGCTAGCGACTCAGGAACAACTACACAGACCTGACCGAGGAAGGAGAAAGGTCAATGGAAAATGTAGGCTACAAACTGAAGGAAAACAAAGACTAAAATGACATATAAATGAATGTGTATTATTGAAAGGTGGCTCCTGATCGACTATTATTATACTAATATTTAAAATGATAAAAGTGGTTTAAAAAGAAAGAACTGGGTGAGAGAATGCCGTGTGTGCAAAGCAGTCATCAAGGCAAAGGGTAGCTATGAAGAATGCCAAAAATAAAATATATATTGATTTGTTGGGGTTATATCCTGCCTGTTTGGGTCTCCCGCCCCCTCCCGTCTCAGCCTCCAGTATTTATGCTGTAGTAGTTTATGGTTATATGGGGGTCAGTCTGTTATACCTGGAGTATTTCTCCTGTCTTATCCGGTGTGACTTTAAGTATGCTCTCTCTAACTCTCTCGGAGGACCTGAGCCCTAGGACCATGTCTCAGGACTACCTGGCATGATGACTCCTTGCTGTCCCCAGTCCACCTGGTCGTGCTGCTGCTCCAGGTAATTGTTCTGCCTGCGGCTATGGAACCCTGACCTGTTCACCGGACGTGCCACTTTGTCCCGGACCTGCTGTTTTCGACTCTCTACCGCACCTGCTGTCTCTAGCTGAATGATCGGCTTTGAAAAGCCAAGACATTTACTCCTGAGGTGCTGACCTGTTGGACCCTCTACAACCACTGTGATGATTGTTAATATTTTACCTTTACAATGACAACCTAGGAACAGTGGGTTAACTGGTCTAGGAACAGTGGGTTAACTGGTCTAGGAACAGTGGGTTAACTGGTCTAGGAACAGTGGGTTAACTGGCCTTGGAACAGTGGGTTAACTGGCCTAGGAACAGTGGGTTAACTGGCCTAGGAACAGTGGGTTAACTGGCCTAGGAACAGTGGGTTAACTGGTCTAGGAACAGTGGGTTAACTGGTCTAGGAACAGTGGGTTAACTGGTCTAGGAACAGTGGGTTAACTGGCCTAGGAACAGTGGGTTAACTGGTCTAGGAACAGTGGGTTAACTGGCCTAGGAACAGTGGGTTAACTGGCCTATGAACAGTGGGTTAACTGGTCTAGGAACAGTGGGTTAACTGGTCTAGGAACAGTGGGTTAACTGGTCTAGGAACAGTGGGTTAACTGGCCTATGAACAGTGGGTTAACTGGTCTAGGAACAGTGGGTTAACTGGTCTAGGAACAGTGGGTTAACTGCCTTGTTCAGGTGCAGAACAACAGATTTTTACCTGGTCAGCTCAGGGATTCGATATAGCAACCTTTCAGTTACATCCCAATGCTCTAACCACTAGGCTACCTGCCGACCAACTATGAACATTTGAACATCTTGGCCATGTTGTGTTATAATCTCCAGCCGGCACAGCCAGAAGAGGACTGGCCACCCCTCAGTCTGGTTCCTCTCTAGGTTTATAATCTCCACCCGGCACAGCCAGAAGAGGACTGGCCACCCCACATAGTCTGGTTCCTCTCTAGGTTTCGGCCATTCTATGGAGTTTTTCCTAGCCACCGTGCTTCTACACCTGCATTACTTGCCGATTGGTGGTTTTAGGCTGGGTTTCTGTACAGCACTTTGAGACATCAGCTGATATAAGAAGGGCTTTATAAATACATTTGATTGATTTGTTTAACAATTGTTTGGGTTACTACATGATTCCATATGTGTTATTTCATAGTTGTGATGTCTTCACTATTATTCTACAGTATAGAAAACAGTAAAAATAAAGAAAAACCCTGGAATGAGAAGGTGTGTCCAAACTTTTGACTGCTACTTTTCTTACATTTAGAAAAGACTGTCTGGAGAATGGTTTCATTTTTTCCACACTTGAAACTGACATGTGCGCAAACGTATTCATAGTTTCCTCGTAAAAACTGACCCGGAATGGAAAAGCATGTCCTTGGACAGGTTCTCTGTAGGCTCGGAGAGGTGCGCCATGGACAGACTGGAGAGAAGTGCACTCTGGGGGAAAAAAAAAAACAAACAAACATAAGATACACCTTTTGCGAACAGAAAACTGGGCGTTGTGAACATCAGTGATCCCACCAATGGTCTTTATACACATATTGGTACCTAGGATCCACATGGATGAGGTCGTCGAACTGTTCCTGATCAAATACGCTTGTAGTCTTTCCAAAGTGGGCAATTGTAAGTGACTGAACATGTCACTCTACCTTCACGTGTGTGCTCTTAAAATGTCTCGAATGTCCATTGATACGACGAGTATTCTGTTGAGGAAAATCTGGAGGGAAAGCATTTGCCTATACCGTTTACACTGGCTGTATTTTGTGCACGTGACAAACTTTAACTTGATTTATTTAAACATTTAAAAAGTCCAAAATAAAGATGGTCAAGTCACATAAAAAAAAAAATCTAAATTCAAAATTACAATTACAATTTTTTTAAATGTACACAATACAAATGAAAATATGTGAGTGCTAAAATTGTTGCTAGAAACTCCTGATCTATATATTTTTTTAAAGCTGAATTAGTAGCAGTAGTTTGGGTACCTTTTCTGGTTAGACTTTGGGCATGAAAAATGTTCCATCTCCAACCTTCTTCTCAAAATTCAAAACAGAAACGTGGTTCTGCTTTTTGGTGCTTGGTCGATGTGTCATTCTGGTCATGCGCACCACGACCGACGTAGCTAGTTGGTTAGCCAAGCTAGCCAGTAACTGCTCCAGTATGTGTTTACCAGTTATACCGTTTTAAAAACTTTTTTTTTTTTTTTCTGTTCCTGCCCAAAGTCCACCTTTAACATCAGCCATTCTTCCAAAATGGCACACTATTCTCTTTATAGCGCACTACATTAGACCAGGTACCATTTGGAATGTAATTCACATACACATTAAATATACCATTAAATAAAAAAGGACTTAACAGCCTTGATCTGTTCCATTAGCTGTTGAATCTGCCTCTAAAACATATGGGTTGCGTCCCAATAAATGGTACCCTATGCCCTTTATAGTGCCCTATGAGCCCTGTTTCAAAAGAAGTGCACTGTGAAGAGGAAACAGGGTGTCAACTTGGGACACGGACCTACGCGATTGAAAAGAATAGATTGCTACTATTACAGATCGCGGAGTTATTGAGACTATTACCCGAGGAAACAGTTGGGTAACACTTCACTGGAACCCTGCAGGTTATAACAGAACATTGGTCATAAGCATACCTTTATGATGTCATAATGATCCTGTCTAAATACCAGCCGGGTTCCAACCAGGACTCATTAACAGACAGAAATAAATAGCTGTTGATAACGAGCTATGAAGAAAGGCTGTGTGTGTGTGTGTGTGTACACACACACAGGTCATGTAGAAGGAGATATGCTCGGAGGAAGTGGAAGACGGAACATGCATTTCTTTGAAGAGAGCCATCTGTGTGTTGTTTCTGGTTTGGCAGGAAGAGTTTAACCGACGGCACAGTAATAATTATGACTCCGAGATAAGAATTTGCAAATTGACTTTAAAATTTTACACAAACTAAGCTGTACAGAGTTAGATAAGCAGCAAAAATGAGCAGCAAAAATGTGCAGCAAAAAAGCAAAGTGCTCTATAGGAGGAAAAGTAGGGAAATGTAGGTTACGTTCTGGAGTATTCTCTTGTCCAGGAGTAAGAGTTGGTTGTGTCGAAAGGGCTGGTTTCCCAGAAACACTTTATTAAAAAAACTAGTCCTAGACTAAAGATCGTTCAATGTTAATTTAACAGCTTAGTGTGTGTCCAGGAAACTGACCCTAAGAGAATAACAGTGGTTGAGCTGTGGTCCGGGGGTTAGCGAGAGAGAGTGGTGTTGAGCTGTGGTCCGGGGGTTAGCGAGAGAGAGTGGTGTTGAGCTGTGGTCCGGGGGTTAGCGAGAGAGAGTGGTGTTGAGCTGTGGTCCGGGGGTTAGCGAGAGAGAGTGGTGTTGAGCTGTGGTCCGGGGGTTAGCGAGAGAGAGTGGTGTTGAGCTGTGGTCCGGGGGTTAGCGAGAGAGAGTGGTGTTGAGCTGTGGTCCGGGGGTTAGCGAGAGAGAGTGGTGTTGAGCTGTGGTCCGGGGGTTAGCGAGAGAGAGTGGTGTTGAGCTGTGGTCCGGGGGTTAGCGAGAGAGAGTGGTGTTGAGCTGTGGTCCGGGGGTTAGCGAGAGAGAGTGGTGTTGAGCTGTGGTCCGGGGGTTAGCGAGAGAGAGTGGTGTTGAGCTGTGGTCCGGGGGTTAGCGAGAGAGAGTGGTGTTGAGCTGTGGTCCGGGGGTTAGCGAGAGAGAGTGGTGTTGAGCTGTGGTCCGGGGGTTAGCGAGAGAGAGTGGTGTTGAGCTGTGGTCCGGGGGTTAGCGAGAGAGAGTGGTGTTGAGCTGTGGTCCGGGGGTTAGCGAGAGAGAGTGGTGTTGAGCTGTGGTCCGGGGGTTAGCGAGAGAGAGTGGTGTTGAGCTGTGGTCCGGGGGTTAGCGAGAGAGAGTGGTGTTGAGCTGTGGTCCGGGGGTTAGCGAGAGAGAGTGGTGTTGAGCTGTGGTCCGGGGGTTAGCGAGAGAGAGTGGTGTTGAGCTGTGGTCCGGGGGTTAGCGAGAGAGAGTGGTGTTGAGCTGTGGTCCGGGGGTTAGCGAGAGAGAGTGGTGTTGAGCTGTGGTCCGGGGGTTAGCGAGAGAGAGTGGTGTTGAGCTGTGGTCCGGGGGTTAGCGAGAGAGAGTGGTGTTGAGCTGTGGTCCGGGGGTTAGCGAGAGAGAGTGGTGTTGAGCTGTGGTCCGGGGGTTAGCGAGAGAGAGTGGTGTTGAGCTGTGGTCCGGGGGTTAGCAAGAGAGAGTGGTGTTGAGCTGTGGTCCGGGGGTTAGCGAGAGAGAGTGGTGTTGAGCTGTGGTCCGGGGGTTAGCGAGAGAGAGTGGTGTTGAGCTGTGGTCCGGGGGTTAGCGAGAGAGAGTGGTGTTGAGCTGTGGTCCGGGGGTTAGCGAGAGAGAGTGGTGTTGAGCTGTGGTCCGGGGGTTAGCGAGAGAGAGTGGTGTTGAGCTGTGGTCCGGGGGTTAGCGAGAGAGAGTGGTGTTGAGCTGTGGTCCGGGGGTTAGCGAGAGAGAGTGGTGTTGAGCTGTGGTCCGGGGGTTAGCGAGAGAGAGTGGTGTTGAGCTGTGGTCCGGGGGTTAGCGAGAGAGAGTGGTGTTGAGCTGTGGTCCGGGGGTTAGCGAGAGAGAGTGGTTGAGCTGTGGTCTGGGGGTTAGCGAGAGAGAGTGGTTGAGCTGTGGTCTGGGGGTTAGCGAGAGAGAGTGGTTGAGCTGTGGTCTGGGGGTTAGCGAGAGAGAGTGGTTGAGCTGTGGTCTGGGGGTTAGCGAGAGAGAGTGGTTGAGCTGTGGTCTGGGGGTTAGCGAGAGAGAGTGGTTGAGCTGTGGTCTGGGGCTTAGCGAGAGAGAGTGGTTGAGCTGTGGTCTGGGGCTTAGTGAGAGAGAGTGGTGTTGATCTGTGGTCTGGGGGTTAGCGAGAGAGAGTGGTTGAACTGTGGTCTGGGGGTTAGTGAGAGTGGTTATGCTGTGGCTCACCTTGCGTTGCTCTCTGAGCTGGGCAGTCTCTTTAGGATGGTTGAAACGGAACATAGTTCCTCTCCCTAGCTGGATGACAGCACCTGAAACCAGAGACAAACATGTTATGGAAACTGGCTCAATCTGAACAGCCCGTTTTACAGTAAAAAAAAACAACAAGTAAAACATTGAGTGTCAGTTTCCTGGACACTGACCAAACCTAGTCCAGGACTAAAGAGAATCTCCAAAGAAATAGCTTTATAGTCCACGACTTCACCTGTCTGGGAAACCAGCCCTGAAAGTTCAGTGCTGTGGCAGTGGATGGATGTTAATTGGAGCAGTCTATTAAAAGCATTCGTTGTTGATAAGTGTGTTCAGTTCTAGTGGCAGGAACAAAACATCTCTCCCAAATGTTGTTAAGATTTAATTGCTGCCTCTTCACCTCTTCTGTGCTGGCTACCTCAAGAGTAATTCAGGGTTACCATTAGCACTCTTGAACGGCTGTGAACCACTCACCTCTCCTCCCAACCCCGCTCATCCCCTCCACAGGCCAGATGCCATTTCTCTTACTAAACATTTTGGAGGGCTACAGGCCCTGGACAAAGCTCCAGACAAAGCTCCAGGCCTCTCCTTTTAATTGGCAGATG
Source organism: Oncorhynchus mykiss (assembly GCF_057628025.1). NCBI lineage: Eukaryota > Metazoa > Chordata > Actinopteri > Salmoniformes > Salmonidae > Oncorhynchus > Oncorhynchus mykiss. The sequence goes on along the minus strand of NC_143041.1, from coordinate 44,802,013 downwards.
GTGGTGATAGTAGAGCAGGGTCTGAAGTGGAGACCAGGATTAGCCTTTAGCCATTGGGAATAGAACCAGCCAGGCAGGCAGAGAGCTAAAGAGAGCCAACTTTAGCCCCCTGTAGAAGACCCCATTATTCAGTTAGTTCTGCCAGGCCTGGGCTGCCTGGGAGCTTTTCCCGTTATAGCCTGGCTTACTCCAACCCGACCTGGCTCTGAGATAATTTTAAAAAACACACTAGAGAAAGAATCACATCAAAGATACCTGCCACTACTCCTTTACAGCCATTGAACCAACACCCCCCCCCCCCCTCCCCTCCAGAAGAGGCTGAACCAACACCCCCCTCCTGAAGAGGCTGAACCAACATCCCCCCCCTCCTGAAGAGGCTGAGTCTGAACCAACATCCCCCCCTCCTGAAGAGGCTGAGTCTGAACCAACATCCCCCCTCCTGAAGAGGCTGCATCTCAGGCTATTTTCTCCAGGACATTTGATAGTAATTCCTGTTCCTGTTGCAGCTCAGATCTATCACTCACCATCCTCTCAGGTGCTTTGTCACTCATCAAAAGCCATTAACAGAAGCAAGATTAGTATTTGCTGCAGAGAAATAAGGAGAGAGAGGTAGAAGAGAGAGAACGAGATAGGAGATCTGGGAGAAGAAGAAAAAAAAAAAATCTCTTGATGTGGTTTATCTGAGTTTGAGGCCGATAGCTATATAAGCCCTGATATCAGCCTGTATGCCATAGCTTTACAAAAGCATTGCAGAGTTGTTGTAGCCTGTTACCTCCAGTTAAAATCAGCCAGCCGGAGTCTGGACAAAAGCCAAATCATGTCAGAGAGATTGAGTACTTCACGGCAATGCATTCACTTAACCTCGGCAAAGGAGTGAGAATTGAGTAAAACTTTTCAGTTTTATTTTGTCAAGTTGCCTGAAAGTTCAGAGCAGAGCCAGGTTGTGTAATCTAGTCTTAAAAGAAGAAGGGGGGTGGATGAGCTCTCCATGGGTAGAGCAGCTACTAGAGGTTTAGCATGTCTTCCAAGTCCACACAGACTCATTATCACGCAGTCTCCTAACACACTCACACGGATCATTACCCACACATGGATCATTACCCGGTGTGAGCTGGCAGGGCCGGGTCGTCTCCAGTCCGTTAACAGAGCACAGCGCCCCCGTCTGGGGGATATCAGCTTCACAACGCCATCACAGTTCTCAAACAGTGTTCTTCCTGCAGACCAGCACCATGATTCACTTAATTTTTTAAATAATGTTCTTATTTAACCAGGAAGGGCTCATTGAGATTTAAAATGCTCTTTTTCAAGGGTGTCCTGGCCAAGATAGGCAGCACAAAGTCATTACAAAAATTACAAACATGAAAAACTACAAGTAATCTAGTAAAACCATAGAATTCATAAGAGTATAACAAAATCCTTCATCAGTGATTTAAAAACACCAATTGGGACAAGTTCTTCCAGTTTAAAAGTATTTTGTAAGGTGTTCCAAGACGATGGTCAGAGGACATAAAAGCCCTTTTACCAAATTGAGTTTGGACATTTGGAACAGTTAGCAGGATAAAGTCCAGCGAACGAAGAGAGTGCCCACCACATTTCTGAACAATAAAAATGCCCAAATACAAAGGTAGTAAACCCAAAATGGCTTTGTAAATAAAAGTATACCAGTGTCTGAGCCTACAAGTGACTAGAGAAGGCCAGCCAACCCTGGTATACAAAGTGCAGTGGTGCGTAAGGGTTTTGCAGTTTAAAATAAATCTCAAAGTTCCATGGTAAAGAGTGTCAATTAATCTCAAACACTGAGCGGAAGCATTCATATATAAAATATCCCCATAGTCTAGTAAAGGCATAAATGTAGCTGATACTAGCCTCCTTCTGGCTTCAAATGAAAAACAGGCCTTATTCATCAAATAAAAATCGCAATTTCAGCTTCAATTTTTTTGTAAGTTGTTGAACACGCAATTTAAAAGAGAGGCCATCATCAATTAAAATCCCAAGATATTTATATGAGGTTACAGTCTCAATCTCCTTGCCCTGACAGGTAGTAATAGGTGAAAGGTTCAGAGGTCTATTTCTTGCATTAGAAAACACCATTAGTTTAGTTTAGTTTAGTCAGTATTGAAGATAAGCTTCAATTGACACAAGGTATGTTGAACAGTATAAAAAGCAGTTCGCAAGTTCTGGGAAGCTTTTGTAAGAGACGAGGCACAACAGTAAATAACAGTATCATCAGCATAAAAATGAAATAGCTTCATGGTGGGAGACAGGGTTAGGGGTCAGAGTTCAAAGACAGTGTTCCTCCTGCAGAACCGCACCATGGAGAACGGGAGGGAAGCGAGCAGATGTTGAAACAGAAACGGTGAGTTTAAGGGGGTCAGTTTGAAGAAAGGTGAGGCTCAGAACGACTTATCTTGATCACATAATGAGTAGTCCAAGTCAAAAGGGAGGTGCCTAAAAAAAGTGCCTAAAAAAAGTCTCCAGAATAACATACAAAATTCACATGAAGCCCACAGCAGATATCCCTTCCTCCTCCTGACTCACCGATATCTTGATTGGACGGCGCCTCGTGTCGACCCACCAGCGTCCCGCCTTCCTGCAATCAGATCCCAAGGCCAATGTTATTAAGTCTGCCAGGTAGTAAGTGATCTCCTTATGGGAGAATCCAATCTAAGGGATGCATGCCAAATGGAAACCTACTCCCTACATAGTGCACTACTTTAGACCAGAGCCCTATATAGTGCACTACTTTAGACCAGAGCCCTATATTGTGCACTACTTTAGACCAGAGCCCTATATTGTGCACTAGTACCGACCAGTAATATGGATTTTTCAGATTTAGCAGTAGTTTTAGAACAAGGTGCAATATTGGCTCGTACCAAAAAAAACACATTGAGAATGTACAGTGCATTCGGAAAGTATTGAGACCCCTTCACCTTTTCAACATGTTACATTACAGCCTAATTCTAAAATATATATATTTTTTTACGTTTATTTAAAGTCAATGTATACACAATACCCCATAATGACAAAGCAAAAACAGATTGACATTTTTGCAAATGTATTTTATATATATATATATATATACATACACACAGTGCCTTGCGAAAGTATTCGGCCCCCTTGAACTTTGCGACCTTTTGCCACATTTCAGGCTTCAAACATAAAGATATAAAACTGTATTTTTTTGTGAAGAATCAACAACAAGTGGGACACAATCATGAAGTGGAACGACATTTATTGGATATTTCAAACTTTAACAAATCAAAAACTGAAAAATTGGGCATGCAAAATTATGCAGCACCCTTAAGTTAATACTTTGTAGCGCCACCTTTTGCTGCAATTACAGCTGTAAGTCGCTTGGGGTATGTCTCTATCAGTTTTGCACATCGAGAGACTGACATTTTTTCCCATTCCTCCTTGCAAAACAGCTCGAGCTCAGTGAGGTTGGATGGAGAGCATTTGTGAACAGCAGTTTTCAGTTCTTTCCACAGATTCTCTATTGGATTCAGGTCTGGACTTGGCCATTCTAACACCTGGATATGTTTATTTTTGAACCATTCCATTGTAGATTTTGCTTTATGTTTTGGATCATTGTCTTGTTGGAAGACAAATCTCCGTCCCAGTCTCAGGTCTTTTGCAGACTCCATCAGGTTTTCTTCCAGAATGGTCCTGTATTTGGCTCCATCCATCTTCCCATCAATTTTAACCATCTTCCCTGTCCCTGCTGAATAAAAGCAGGCCCAAACCATGATGCTGCCACCACCACCATGTTTGACAGTGGGGATGGTGTGTTCAGCTGTGTTGCTTTTACGCCAAACATAACGTATTGCATTGTTGCCAAAAAGTTCAATTTTGGTTTCATCTGACCAGAGCACCTTCTTCCACTTGTTTGGTGTGTCTCCCAGGTGGCTTGTGGCAAACTTTAAACTACACTTTTTATGGATATCTTTAAGAAATGGCTTTCTTGCCACTCTTCCATAAAGGCCAGATTTGTGCAATATACGACTGATTGTTGTCCTATGGACAGAGTCTCCCACCTCAGCTGTAGATCTCTGCAGTTCATCCAGAGTGATCATGGGCCTCTTGGCTGCATCTCTGATCAGTCTTCTCCTTGTATGAGCTGAAAGTTTAGAGGGACGGCCAGGTCTTGGTAGATTTGCAGTGGTCTGATACTCCTTCCATTTCAATATTAATCGCTTGCACAGTGCTCCTTGGGATGTTTAAAGCTTGGGAAATATTTTTGTATCCAAATCCGGCTTTAAACTTCTTCACAACAGTATCTCGGACCTGCCTGGTGTGTTCCTTGTTCTTCATGATGCTCTCTGCGCTTTTAACGGACCTCTGAGACTATCACAGTGCAGGTGCATTTATACGGAGACTTGATTACACACAGGTGGATTGTATTTATCATCATTAGTCATTTAGGTCAACATTGGATCATTCAGAGATCCTCACTGAACTTCTGGAGAGAGTTTGCTGCACTGAAAGTAAAGGGGCTGAATAATTTTGCACGCCCAATTTTTCCGTTTTTGATTTGTTAAAAAAGTTTGAAATATCCAATAAATGTCGTTCCACTTCATGATTGTGTCCCACTTGTTGTTGATTCTTCAAAAAATACAGTTTTATATCTTTATGTTTGAAGCCTGAAATGTTGCAAAAGGTCGCAAAGTTCAAGGGGGCCAAATACTTTCGCAAGGCACTGTGTGTGTGTGTGTGTGTGTGTGTGTGTGTGTGTGTGTGTGTATATAAGAAATACTGAAAATAGCTGTGCAGCAACACTTCCCATCCAACCTGACAGAGCTTGAGAGGATCTGCAAAGAGGAATGGGAGAAACTCCCCAAATACAGGTGTGCCAAGCTTGTAGAGTCATACCCAAGGCTGTAATCGCTGCCAAAGGTGCTTCAACAAATACTGAGTAAAGGGTCTGAAAAGTTTGGTAAAATATTTGTTTTATGAATTAAAATAAAATTAAAATGATAAATGAATGTTGAAAAAACGTTTTTTGCTTCGCCATTATTGTACACAGTATTGTGTGTAGATTGATCCTCATCAATTTAATCCATTTTAGAAAAAAACTGTAATATGACAGAATGTGGAAAAAGCGAAGGGGTCTGAATACGTTACGAATGCACCGTGTGTGTATTATTAACGTCCCTTATTAACTTCCTTTTTCAGGACCATGTCTTTCAAAGATAATTAGTAAAAAAAGAATAATAATAATAACTTCACAGATCTTCATTGTAAAAGGTTTAAACACCATTTCCCATGCTTGTTCAATGAATCATAAACAATTAGTGAACATGCACCTGTGGAATGGTCATTAAGACACCAACAGCTTACAATTAAGGTCACAGTTATGAAAACATAGGACACTAAAGAGGCCTTTCTACTGACTCTGAAAAACACCAAAATAAAAAAGATGCCCATGGTCCATGCTCATCTGCGTAAACATGCCTGAGGCATGCTGCAAGGAGGCATGAGGACTGCAGATGTGGCCAGGGAAATAAATTGCAATGTCCTGTCATGACTGTCCTGATCAGGTCAGGTTACAGGACTTTGGAACAATGGTTTCTGTCAGCCACAGTGGTAGTCATGACGATAGAAGGAATATGAAAATGTATGTCATTTTTGTTTTGTTATTCAAGGTTAACAGAGGACGTTATTACAAAAATATTGTAACGTGAAGAGTTTTCCTAGTATATAGTTCATACATTGTATGGAAAATATCCATATCCAAGAATGTTTTGGGAAAGATGAAATGAATTTAATTTAGTTGGTTTTGAGTCAAATCTAGACCTTGCCCTCATAGAATTGCCCTTAAGGCGGTTACGCCCACTTCTGACCCGAGGGTATAAAACCTGTGAGTGAAGAATTAACAGATCAGACTAAGTGACCCAAGCTGCAGCCGGGGTCTGAAAAAAATAAAAATAAAAAAAAGTAAACGAACCCAAAACGCAACTCAAGTTTGTCTTCAAAGACATTTTTCTACCCAAGCTACGGATGAGTAGTTGTGTCTAAGCGGGTGAATTCAAGTCGAACCACCTATCCTCCATCTCCCATCGAATCGTGGTATCTACACTGTTTCATTCCAATGCTGTGAGCTACTACAGAGCGGTCTGTCCTCAGGAGAGCCCTTCAAGAGCAAGGGAACATACCCCTAAGCCAAAAGGACACTGACATCGTGAGGACAACCAGAGAATTGCGGCGGAGAAGTGCGTCATTGAGCAGCCTGACCCATCCACGCGGAAAATCCACAGAGACCTTCCCCACGTAATTATATCATTATATTCTGACCCATAAGAGTGGCAGTTTGGGGCAAGGCTAGGGTTAGCATAAGCATAGCTGACAAATTCACCCAAATTTATATTTCTCATGTACTTCCTCTTTTTCTCTCTTTTAAATCCCCATATTGGGCAACACATAGCCATAGTGTGTTGGCCCATTGTACTAAGTTCTAATCAATTGCCCAGACTGGACACGGGCTATACGACGTTCAGAACGAGATTGTAGAGGTTATTAGCGGCTGTAGTAAAATCGATATTCTGATATTCTTTGAGTTAATTTGGGAAATAGAAACTCAATAAAACTAATTTTCCCATGGTGCCCCAGGTTAATGAGTTAATAATTGCTCGATTCAGTTCATCACGCAATTAGAAACCTTTAAATCATTCGATGAGCAACAGTCGTCAGATTAACTAGTACGTCACGACAGTCCGTAGTGTGAGACGCCTAAAACAGAGCAACAGGGAGACAGGACGGACAGCTGATCGTCCTCGCAGTGACAAACCAAGTGTAACAAACACCTGCACAGGATCAGTACACCTGCGGGACAGGTACAGGATGGCAACAACAACTGCCCGAGTTACACCAGGAACGCACAATCTCTCCATCAGTGCTCAGACTGTCCGCAATAGGCTGAGAAGAGGCTGGACTGAGGGCTTCTCACCAGACATTACCGGCAAAAATGTCACCTATGGGCACAAACCCACTGTCGCTGGACTAGACATGACTGGCAAAAAGTGCTCTTCACTGATAAGTCATGGTTTTGTCTCACCAGGGGTGATGGTTGGATTTACGTTTATCGTCGAAGGAATGAGTGTTACACCGAGGCCTGTACTCTGGAGCGGGTTCGATTTGGAGGTGGAAGGTCCGTCATGGTCTGGGGCGGTGTGTCACAGCATCATCGGCCTGAGCTTGTCGTCATTGCTGGCAATCAACGCTGTGCGTTCCAGGGAAGACATCCTCCTCCCTCACGTGGTACCCTTCCTGCAGGCCCATCCTGATATGACCCTCCAGCATGACAATGCCACCAACCATACTGCTCGTTCTGTGTGTGATTTCCTTCAAGACAGGAATGTCAGTGTTCTGCCATGGCCAGCGAAGAGCCCAGATCTCAATCCCATTGAGCACGTCTGGGACCTGTCGGATCGGAGGGTGAGGGGTAGGGTTATTCCCCCCAGAAATGTCCGGGAACTTGCAGGTGCCTTGATGGAAGAGTGGGGTAACATCTCACAGCAAGAACTGGCAAATCTGGTACAACCCATGAGGAGGAGATGCACTGCAGTACTTAATGCAGCTGGTGGCCACATCAGATACTGACTATTACTTTTGAAACCCCCCCCCCCCCCCCCCTTTGTTCAGGGACACATTATTCCATTTCTGTTAGTCACGTCTGCGGAACTTGTACAGTTTATGTCTCAGTTGTTGAATCTTACGTTCATACAAATATTTACACATGTTAATTTCGCTGAAAATAAACACAGTTGACAGTGAGAGGAGGTTTCTTTTTTGCTGAATATATATACAGTGGGGAGAACAGGTATTTGATAACCTGCAAAATTGGCAGTGTTTCCTACTTACAAAGCATGAATGATTTTAATCCATGACGGCGTAGTGTGTTACAGATGGTTTTCTTTGAGACTGTGGTCCCAGCTCTCTTCAGGTCATTGACCAGGTTCTGCCGTGTAGTTCTGGGCTGATCCCTCACCTTCCTCATGATCATTGATGCCCCACGAGGTGAGATCTTGCATGGAGCCCCAGACCGAGGGTGATTGACCTACATCTTGAACTTCTTCCATTTTCTAATAATTGCGCCAACAGTTGTTGCCTTCTCACCAAGCTGCTTGCATATTGTCCTGTAGCCCATCCCAGCCTTGTGCAGGTCTACAATTTTATCCCTGATGTCCTTACACAGCTCTCTGGTCTTGGCGATTGTGGAGAGGTTGGAGTCTGTTTGATTGAGTGTGTGGACAGGTGTCTTTTATACAGGTAACAAGTTCAAACAGGTGCAGTTAATACAGGTAATGAGTGGAGAACAGGAGGGCTTCTTAAAAGGTCTGTGAGAGCCGGAATTCTTACTGGTTGGTAGGTGATCAAATACTTATGTCATGCAATAATATGCAAATTAATTACTTAAAAATCATACAATGAGATTTTATGGATTTTTGTTTTAGATTCCATCTCACAGTTGAAGTATACCTATGATAAAAAAATTAGACCTCTACATGCTTTGTAAGTAGGAAAACCCACAAAATAAGCAGTGTATCAAAAACTTTCACCCCACTGTGTGTATGTATATCACAGAGTATATCAAAACATTAGGAACACCTTCCATTAGGAACTGACCCTGTATATGGTATGCTTACTAAATCGTCTTCTAGTGCGGTTCTGTTCTACCTTGTTATCATTATTATGTCTTGCCCATTCACCCTCTGAATGGCACACATTCCACGCGTCAACTGTCTCATGGCCTTAAAAATGTAAATATTTAAAATCCTTCTTTAACCAGTCTCCTCCCCTTCATCTACACTAATTGTAGTGGATTTAACAGGTGACCTCAATAAGGGATCAAATCTTTCACCTGGATTCCCCTGGAAAGAGTTCCTAATGTTTCGTACACTCTCTGTGTGTGTGTGTGTGTGTGTCTCTTACCTACTTTTAAATGATAGAGAATAACGCCAGCGCTGAGAAGATCATCGTCGATGCTGATTAGATGAGGTGGTTCTGAGTCCAACGCTACACGGATACCCTCTTTCCTCAGAGCTACAGTCTCTTCCTACAGAACAGACACAGAACAGGGTTAGTACTACTATGACAACAACAGGTGTGAGTCCAACGCTACACGGATACCCTCTTTCCTCAGAGCTACAGTCTCTTCCTACAGAACAGACACAGAACAGGGTTAGTACTACTATGACAACAACAGGTGTGAGTCCAACACTACACGGATACCCTCTTTCCTCAGAGCTACAGTCTCTTCCTACAGAACAGACACAGAACAGGGTTAGTACTACTATGACAACAACAGGTGTGAGTCCAACGCTACACGGATACCCTCTTTCCTCAGAGCTACAGTCTCTTCCTACAGAACAGACACAGAACAGGGTTAGTACTACTATGACAACAACAGGTGTGAGTCCAACGCTACACGGATACCCTCTTTCCTCAGAGCTACAGTCTCTTCCTACAGAACAGACACAGAACAGGGTTAGTACTACTATGACAACAACAGGTGTGAGTCCAACGCTACACGGATACCCTCTTTCCTCAGAGCTACAGTCTCTTCCTACAGAACAGACACAGAACAGGGTTAGTACTACTATGACAACAACAGGTGTGAGTCCAACGCTACACGGATACCCTCTTTCCTCAGAGCTACAGTCTCTTCCTACAGAACAGACACAGAACAGGGTTAGTACTACTATGACAACAACAGGTGTGAGTCCAACGCTACACGGATACCCTCTCTCCTCAGAGCTACAGTCTCTTCCTACAGAACAGACACAGAACAGGGTTAGTACTACTATGACAACAACAGGTGTGAGTCCAACGCTACACGGATACCCTCTTTCCTCAGAGCTACAGTCTCTTCCTACAGAACAGACACAGAACAGGGTTAGTACTACTATGACAACAACAGGTGTGAGTCCAACGCTACACGGATACCCTCTTTCCTCAGAGCTACAGTCTCTTCCTACAGAACAGACACAGAACAGGGTTAGTACTACTATGACGATGACAACAGGTGTGAGTCCAACGCTACACGGATACCCTCTTTCCTCAGAGCTACAGTCTCTTCCTACAGAACAGACACAGAACAGGGTTAGTACTACTATGACAACAACAGGTGTGAGTCCAACGCTACACGGATACCCTCTCTCCTCAGAGCTACAGTCTCTTCCTACAGAACAGACACAGAACAGGGTTAGTACTACTATGACAACAACAGGTGTGAGTCCAACACTACACGGATACCCTCTTTCCTCAGAGCTACAGTCTCTTCCTACAGAACAGACACAGAACAGGGTTAGTACTACTATGACAACAACAGGTGTGAGTCCAACGCTACACGGATACCCTCTTTCCTCAGAGCTACAGTCTCTTCCTACAGAACAGACACAGAACAGGGTTAGTACTACTATGACAACAACAGGTGTGAGTCCAACGCTACACGGATACCCTCTTTCCTCAGAGCTACAGTCTCTTCCTACAGAACAGACACAGAACAGGGTTAGTACTACTATGACAACAACAGGTGTGAGTCCAACACTACACGGATACCCTCTCTCCTCAGAGCTACAGTCTCTTCCTACAGAACAGACACAGAACAGGGTTAGTACTACTATGACAACAACAGGTGTGAGTCCAACGCTACACGGATACCCTCTTTCCTCAGAGCTACAGTCTCTTCCTACAGAACCGGCAGAGAGTAACAGAGGAGTATAACAGAAACAGGAAAGTAACAGTCAGACAGGGAGTAACAGAGACAGAGAGACAAGGTGACAGTAATAGACAGACAGGGTAACAGAGACAGAGAGAGAGACAGGGTGACAGTAACAGACAGAGACAGAGACAGAGAGAGACAGGGAGACCGTAACAGACAGACAAAGAAAGTTCTTTACCCTCAGAGCTACACTCATCTCCTCCAACCATACACAACAGGGGACAAACAGAGCTGAAACAGAATAGTGAAGTACTACAGAACAATATCTTCATATAGTGCATCTCCTAGGCTAGCAAAGTCTGGACCACAATAACAACCAAAAAGGAACCGCTGACAGTCAGACGTTTAATAGCAAAACAGTAGAAAATTGAATTTATGAGTTCTGGTTCTTCCTCACCCCAGGGCTAGGCAGAATAACTATGTCCGTATCCCAAATGGCTCCCTGTTCAGTGCAATACTTTGGACCAGAGTCCTATGGGTCCTTGTCAAAAGTAGTGCTTTATGAAGGGAACAAGGTTCCATTTGGGACACTCCCAACCCTTGCGTCGCCGTGGTAGCGGGAGAATGGCTAACGGCTAGAGAGAGACTATAAATGATTGAGATTCCCATGGCGACGTGTTTAACTGTAGACAATGTTTCAGCAGGCGGATCCCTCCACCAACATAACGCCATACACAAAAGGAACTACACGCCATTGGGGTAAGATGGAAACTCTTCTGCCTACGGTAGGAAAACTCCATCAGACTGGGGGAATCGAGTCAACTTTACACAGACCAGAGAAAAAAAAGGAACAGAGAAACAGTGGGTTAACTGCCTTGTTCAGGGACATAACAACTGAATTTTACCTGGTCAGCTCAGGGATTCGATCCAGTAACCTTTATGGCACAACGCTCTAACCACTAAATGGCCCAGGGAAATCGACAGATCAAAATCAGAGATAAAAAAACAATATAACATGAGAAATGGGTGAACCTGTCCTTTAAAACAATATATCGCCACAGAATACTGTAGGTCAGTGGTTCTCAACCTGGAGAACGACAAACCCTGGAGGTACCTGGCTTATCCACAGGGGCTACATGAGAAGACTCATAAGGACATGGTCTAGTGATCATATTTACACGATGGGGATACTTCCAGTAACTCGTTGAGAACCACTAACTGTAAGTGAATGTGTCATTTTGTTCCTCCACCTCCACACAGCAACACAAAGCCACGCTGTCCACCTCCACACATCAACACAAAGCGATGTTTCCCTGCTCAACCCTCTTCCACATTAATATAAAAAGTGATGTTGCTCTCCTCAACCCTCTCCTCTTCATCTTCATACAACAAGCATTTTTACAGTATTCGGGGGGGAGGGGGGGCATGTGACAAATAACATTTGAAGTGATATGTTTCCTCTGCCGATCAGTGGCAAACTATCTCGCAATGCGATTCCTTTCACGAGGAAAGGTTGAAGGATCGGGTGAATATGAATCATTATGGAAACACAATTTCATGGTAGTATTCTGGATAGTTCCTCCTCTTAAAAATACATCAAGTGTATTTATTTACACACCGAAACATCCATGTCAAACAGTGACTAATGGAATGGTTTTTAACATCCATGTTTCACATACGAGTCTGATTAATGCTGCCCTATAGTGTGTGTGTGTGTGTGTGTGTGTGTGTGTGGCTGCTATAGTGCTGACAGTCACGTTACATACGTTCACCTTTGGTCGGATAATCAACTCAAAAGTCAGCCTCAAAATCAATGAACGTCCAGGTCGACAAATCGGTCGACAAAGCCGCTGGTCCAGAACTCCCTGCTAAATATGTATTTAATGGCATTTCAGGTTTCTGTCCCTCAGAAGAGGACGGCGGATTTGATCTGTGGAAGACACTTTAAAAAGTAGCGAGCGACAGCATGACCATACACTGGGCCGGCCAGTTCCATACACTGGGCTGTCCTCACTGCCCAACAGTACGTGAGGAAACTGTACTGAGAGGGGGAATTATTATATATTTATTTTATATAAATAGCACAGCCACCTGTGTGTAGGAGATATGACTATGGACTTCAAAAAGGAAATGAAGTCACCAGACGGATGCAGAGCACCCACCGAGGGAAGGCCAATAGACTTTTCATTCAGTCAGTGGCTCCTGTTGAATAACAAACTCACTCGGCTTGTGTGTGGCTGGCTGTCAGGATTTGCATTTTCTATGGATTATCATAAGTACCTTCAGGAGGCGGACCAGAAAACAGAACCCCTTGGAGAGAAGTCAAAACCATGTGCATGAACTAGTTTAAACTGTTTATGTATAGCTACGGCTGTGCAGAGTGACAGGAGAGACAGACAGCAGAGGGGGAAGCGTCGCTTAATGACGAGGGAGAGGCGGAGACTGACCGACTGTGTGTGTGGGCGTTTCATCTCCCTGTCCCGTCTCAGTGAAGTGACACAGTGCATTAATCTGTCAGGCTCCCCTCTTCACCTATAATGAAGTCTGAAGGATCCCTTTAATTAACCATAGGCCCGGGCAGAATCACACACACTTCCCTGAGACAGACTGGGTAAATGAGACTCTTGCTTTCCTTGTCAGACCAATCAGAGTCCAGGGCATGCAGCATAATGCCACACACACACAGCGTGTGTATTTTGCTCTGTATCCCTTCATTGAGGCAGGTGCAGGACAGACACGTCTATTGGTCAGGCTTGGGCAGTTCATAAAATCCCCCCCTCCCCCCCAACTGCAGATGGCTTGAACTCATTTATTAGTACTTCAACTCAGAGTTCGTTGTTTCCCTACATAAAATAACTGTTCTGCAAAGTCAGCCAGCCCACCACCTGTCCATGAGCGGGCTCTGATGAGTCTATCCACCTGGGGGAGGGGGGGGCCCTCTGATGAGTCTATCCACCTGGGGGAGCAGGTGAAGTAGAGGACAGGAGGCCAGACTACAACACATCAATATAAACTCCTGGAGTAGAGGACAGGAGGCCAGACTACAACACATCAATATAAACTCCTGGAGTAGAGGACAGGAGGCCAGACTACAACACATCAATATAAACTCCTGGAGTAGAGGACAGGAGGCCATCTCAAAGTGAGGGGGGGGGGGGGGGGAAATATCTCTTCAAAGATGTTGACATTGGCCTCCCGGGTGGCGCAGCGCCAGCTGTGCCATCAGAATCCCTGGGTTCGCGCCCAGGCTCTGTCGTAACAGGCTGCGACTGTGTGCGTCCGTGGGGCCTAGCGTCGTCCGGGTTAGGGAGGGATTGGTCAGTAGGGATCTCCTTGTCTCATCGCGCACCAGCGACTCCTGTGGCGGGCCGGGCGCAGTGCGCGCCAGGTGCACGGTGTAGCCTCCGACACATCTGGCTTCCGGGTTGGATGTTGGGTTGTGTAACGGAGGACGCATGACATTCAGCCTTCGTCTCTCCCGAGCCCGTACGGGAGTTGTAGCAATGAGACAAGATAGTAGCTACTACAACAATTGGATACCACAAAATTGGGGAGAAAAAAAAAGGGGTAAAATTCAAAAAATAAAAAATAAGATGTTGACATATAGTTCACCTTTCACAGAGCTATACATTGGGATTTATAAATTGTGAGTTACAACAAAATGCTTGAAGGTTTGAGAGCAGACATTTGACACTGGACTGCTTATTGATTTATGACGAGTCATAGAAGTGAATCAAGTCGTCTTAAAAATAACTGCATCACTCAGTCCAAGAAGCCTGGTCCCAGATGTGGTTTGTAATCACTCAGTTCCTCAGTCCAAGAAACCTGGTCCTTGATCTGCCATCATGTCAACTCCTTGCTCGTTTGCATGACAAGAAGTGGCATGATGGCACAAACAGACTGGTGCCCAGGCTTTCGCAGTCCCAGTAACAAGAGATACAACGGTTTTATCTGGAGGTTCTCCAGAACATCAAAATGTCATATTGGGTAGCCTACACGCTCCCAATTAAAAAATGTCACTCACCTTCCTCCGCATATCAAACTTCAAACACCACTGTAGGAATACCAATCAGCTGTCCAGCTCACCAGCTCTTCGACCATCTGTCCACCTCACCCACACTGAAGAAAACAAATCAAAACCCTCCCAGCAACAATACAACACCGAACAGGTGTTTTTTTTTTTGGGGGGGGGGGTCCAAAGACATTGAAATAAAGCTCATAGAACAATATATTACTGGGATTTACTGTGGACTTGAAGATGAGGGCCCAAACTCATTAGCAACTTGATTGCTTATTGATTTCCATGGAGACAAAAAAAAGTGCCTGGAGTCAATAGTGAAGCAACTTGAAACGGAGTTCCAGCTCTCATATAAAAGGTTCTCTCAAATGAAGTATTAAGGTATAAGTGCTGACAGGGTGAATACTAAGGTCATGAAACCATTCATAAGGAAATAGGTGGAGATGACTGAAGACACTGTGGGGGAGGGGGCGAGGTCCCAAATTACACCCTATGGACTCTGGTCAAAAAGCACACGAGAGAAAAGAAAGTGAGACGAGGATTCATCCAACTAAAAGAAACAGTCCCTTTTCTGCACGGCCTTTCTGCACTGGGTCTAACCAAAATATAAAAACACTTAGTTTATTATTTCA
Organism: Oncorhynchus mykiss; assembly: GCF_057628025.1. Taxonomy (NCBI): domain Eukaryota; kingdom Metazoa; phylum Chordata; class Actinopteri; order Salmoniformes; family Salmonidae; genus Oncorhynchus; species Oncorhynchus mykiss. The sequence continues at coordinate 44,786,703 of NC_143041.1, read as the reverse complement.
ACATATCTAGAGGGCAAAGTGCATTCCTCTTATGTCCACGAGAATCCCAAATGGCACCCTATTCCCTATATAGCGCACAACAATGGTGTATTCCCTAGAATACCAAACAGATCCCGGAAGGAACTGACTGAATTCACTCAATAGAAACTCAAATTTTCGTTGCAAAACGTTTTGCCATTTGGAGTAAAATGGTTTCAGTTACAAAAAAAAAATGCTTTGGACTAATGATTACACCCCAGGTTTGCATTTATCTCTTTCCATAATGAAAACAAATGGGTGGGTACATCCTGTAATCTTCGTGTGCGTGTGTGCGTGTGTGTGGAGGAAATGATACGGCAGGCAGCATCCCCGGGCCCCTGCAGGAGAGAACATTCTGGTATCTTTCCCTCTTACCTTCCTCCATCGCTCTTCACTCCCTCCTCTCTAAGAGGCTGCTCTTCAACCCATCTCAAATTAATTACCTTTCCATACGTGCCCTGGAACCAAATCTCGGTAACATCCCAAATGGCACCCTATTCCTTATTTAATACTTTTGTCCAGGACCAATAGGGCTATGGTCACAAGTCGTGCCTTATTCTCTAGTTGTGCACTAACATGAGGAATTGGGTGCCATTAGCATTGTAAATCTCCCTTCCTGGATATTAACATTCTGTTTCCACTGCTCTTTCTCTAAGGACAACGAGGCAGTGGGGCCCTTACCTTTCAGGGAGAAGAGAAGCAGCTCTGATGAACAGAAGAAAGCCCTATATTTCACACACCAAGAATAGGGAACAACTAGCATGGAAAAGAGAGCGACAGAGGCCTGCCCAGCGAGACGTTGTTAAGACTGTAGGCAATTAAGGTCACAATTATGAAAACGTAGGACACTAAAAAGGCTTTTCTACTGACTCTGAAAAACACCAAAATAAAGATGCCCAGGCTCCCTGCGTGAACATGCCATAGGCAGGCTGCGAGGCATGAGGACTGCAGATGTGGCCAGGGCAATACATTGCAATTATCTGTACTTTGAGACGCCTAAGACAGCGCTACGATAAACACAGAAGACTGCGTTTATAGTCGAAGGAGCGTTACACCAGGATCGATTTAGAGGTGGAGGGTTGGTCATGGTCTGGGGCGGTGTGTCACAGCATCATCGGCCTGGGCTTGTCATCATTGCAGGCAATATCAACGCTGTGCGTTACAGGGAAGACATCTTCCTCCCTCATGTGGTACCCTTCCTGTAGGCCCATCCTGATATGACCCTCCAGCATGACAATGCCACCAGCCATACGGCTCGTTCTGTGTGTGATTTCCTGAAAGACAGGAATGTCAGTGTTCTGCCATGGCCACCGAAGAGCCCGCATCTCAATCCCATTGAGCACGTCTGGGACCTGTTGGATCGGAGGATGAGGGCTAGGGCCATTCCCCCCAGAAACGTCTGGGAACCTGCAGGTGCCTTGGTGGAAGAGTGGGTTAACATCTCACAGCAAGAACTGGCAAATCTGGTGTAGTCCATGAGGAGGAAATGAACTGCAGTACTTAATGCAGCAGTTGGCCACATTAGATACGGATGTCGAATCCTGTTATGTTCATACAAATATTTACACATGTTAAGTTGGCTGAAAGTAAATGCAGTTGACAGTGAGGACATTTTTTTTTTGTTGCCGAGTTTAGAATCGTGACAATCGCAATATCGTATCAGTATCTAAGTATTACGATAATATCGTATGGTGAGGTACCTGGCAATTCCCTGCACTACCATTCAGGATGGACATTACTCTGGCATCACCTTACTAGAATGCCACAGGATCACATGTCAAAAAAGGTCACAGCTAAGAGTATCAGTTGTGGTTTGTCAAATAAAATCTCTCCGATCTGACTGGCTAGCTGCTGGTTCTTTTCCATCCAATCACACTAAATGATTCCAGAGATGGAATGGTAGTGCTGGATCTAAGAAGGGCTATATAAATGCATTTGATGGAGAAAGGTGAACGGCATTTGTTGATAAGGCCGTCTGAAATGTGAAACAGTGGAGGACGCTAAATGGATGTGCCTTTCTCCATTCTAAATAGACAGATGCAGTCTAGTACGCTCACACACACACACACACCTCTAATATGTCCCCTGCATTCATCAAAGTATCCCTAGCTCCATGCCTGGCTCTACCATTCATCATCTTGTACAGAATGCAAATGTAGCAGAAGACAAAAATGTCAAATCCATAAAGCCGTTCATCATACACTTAAGAGAGTTACTCCATCAGTGTGCCAGCCGTTTGCCAGAACAGTAGCCTTTTAGCCCGAGTGTCACAGGGCATCCCAAATCCCAACTGAACGAGAAACATGGCCAGGCTTCGTTGTGTTGTCTATTCCCCTCAGGTCCCCCAACTGGTCTGTAGACACACACACCATGTATTCCTCTGACTCCCTTAATAGTGTACTACATTTGACCAAGGGCCCAGTTACGATTTCAGAAGCACAGACTCACCCTTCAAAACATAGGGCTGGGAATTGCCAGGAACCTCACGATAAGATATTATCATGATACTTTAAAGTGTCGATACAAGATGTATTGAAATTCTCACGATTCAATATTCATTGCTATTCAATAGTGTGAGTTTATTGCGATAAAAAATCACACTATTGCTCACCATATGTCTGCTGAATAAGGACAAGCCATGAGATAACGAGTTTCTACAGAAATAAAAACGTCCAGAAAAACAGAATTGGCTCCCTATTTAAAAAAATATGGGAGAATAAGCTATGAAGGAAAAATACTGGAGTTGTGGGAGGTACAGCCAATTAGTGCAGAAAATATTGCGATATTTAAAGGTATAGATTGTCCCCCGCATCACGACTTCAACATTGAGATTTACTACATGGCTGTCTTAATGAACACGAGGGACAGACGGTAGCATAATAAAACACAGATCCATATGTAGCTAATCAAGACCTACAATATTCCAGAATAGGGTTCTAGCAGGTGGGTGGGTCCAGTTCAGGTGCAAACGTTTTCAAAGACTTTGAAACGTAATTAAACATTTCAAAGTGAGTCAAGTGACCACTGCGCAGCATTGTGGTAACATTAAGATTCCAAACTAACCCTGTTTGACAGTTGCCAATACCAACCAGCTAAAAATGTTGTGTCACTCATCTTGTCTTCCTCCGGCTGTCCTCCCTCTCTCTAAACTCTGGGCTGGCAGACTAAAGTGTGAAGGAGGAAATTCTCTCACTCTCTCTTCTACACACTGAGGAGCCATATGGGATGGAGAAAGAGACAGAGAGAGAGAGAGAGAGAGAGAGAGAGAGAGGAAGTGATTAGGAATGTCTGATGTTTCCCCCTGATCTCTCTCCATCTCTCCCCCAGTGTCAGATGTTGACTTCAGGACCACTCTAATGCCAGTAGGATGCCATTCTAATCTAAATAGCTGGAAAATTAAATAGTAACGCCAGGTTGACTCCTCCTTTATTATCCCTCCCTGCTTTTCTACAGTCGCTGAGGCTGAGCCCGAGGTTCAGCGGAGCAACACTGACACCCACTGGTAGGATATGGGAACTACAAGCACCTGTTACATGGGACGGAAAGAGGGAAGAGTTAGGGAAGGCAAACTACGTGCAAATGTTTGCTGAAAACACCAAATGTAATTTCCGCATGGTTCTTTTCTATCCAATCACACTAATATCAGAAGTGTTGGTTACTGTTTCGGTAACTAGAACGTAGGAAACCCTGCATCTAACTCCACATTAGACTGCTATATAACCATTTATAAGTATTGCAGTGTGTGTGTGTGTGTGTGTGTCTTCCAATACTGTAGGAAGTTACAATGCAACCAACCTCTAACTTAACACTCACCACAGCTAAACAACCTGCTTGGTCCTCGTCGTGAGTAAGTTAACAGACCCAATCGCAGCGCTGATAGGTAGATTGCAAAAGGGGACATGGACGAGCAACCATTAACTAGGCAAGTCAGTTAAGTACAAATTCTTATCGACATTGATGGCTAACCGAAGAACAGTAGGTTAACTGCCTTGTTCAGGGGCAGATCGACAGATTTCTCTCATCTTGTCAGCTCAGGGATTCGATCCAGCAACCTTCTGGCCCAAAGCTCTGAACTACTAGGCCGCCCTGGCAGCTATTGTCATACAGTCCTGAAAACTCCTCTAAACAAAGTTTACCTTTTGGCAAAATTATATATCTCAACTTTAAATTTCCAAACAATTAGGTTCTTCTTTCCAAGCAACATTATTCAATTCATAAATCACAAATCAATCCACAGCAGAACAAAAATGAAAAAAATAAATAAAATCACTGAAAAACTAGAAACTATTCCAAAGTCTGTCAGGTTTTTATCCTCCATTAAAAACTGAGTCTCAACAAAAATGTAAAAACAAAACAAGTAACAATTTAAAAGATTTTGCTGAGTTAGTCAATTGGTTACTTTCCGCACGGCCATCACTCATCCATATATTTATATGTAGATACTCTTATTCCATCCCTTTAGATGTGTGTATTGGGTAGTTGTTGGGGAATTGTTAGATATTACTGCACTGTCGGAACTAGAAGCACAAGCATTTCGCTACACTCGCATTAACATCTGCTAACCACGTGTATATGTGACCAATAAAATTTGAAATAAATTATGCCCTAATCTACAGATTTCATGTGACTGGGCAGGAGCTCACCCACTTGGGAGCCAGGCCGACCCACTGGGGAGCCAGGCCCAGCCAATCAAAGTGTGTTTTTCCCCTAACAAAAGGGTTTAGAAGCCAGATATGGAGGTCCTGGGTTGGCGTGGTTACACATGGGCTATGGTTGTGAGGCTGATTGGACATAAGTCCAAATTCTCTAAAATGTTGGTTTTGGTGGAGAATTTAACATCCAATTCTCTGGCAACAGCTCTCATGTCCAGATCTGCAGTCAAGCTTGTCAATTACAAGCTCCCTGAAAACTTGACACATCTGTGGCATTGTGTTGTATTACAAAACTGCACATTTTAGAGAGGTAAAAAAAATAATTTAAAAAAATTGTCCCCAGGACAAGGCGCACCTGTGTAATGATCATTCTGTTTAATCAGATTCTTGATATGCCACACCTGTCAGGTGGATGGATTATATTGACAAAAGAGAAATGTTAACTAACAGAGAAGTACACTCCTTAAGCCATTTTGAGAAATAAGCTATTTTGTGCGTATGGAAAATCTCTGGGATTTTTTCAAATTTAATCTCATGAAACATGGGACCGTCACTTTACATGTTGCATTTCTATTTTTGTTCAGTGTACATGAACCAGACGGCACTATAAAGCACACTGACCCTCTGTTACAACGTCTCAAATGACACCCTATTCCCTGTGGTCCCTGGTCAAAAGTAGTGCCCTATAAAATGACACCCTATTCCCTATGGGCCCTGGTCAAAAGTAGTGCCCTATAAAGGGAATAAAAGGGACACTTATTACAGAGCTACTGAGTCGACAGAACCAAAAGCAAATTGGTTCCCGGATATTTTTTTTGTCATCTTATTTTCGGCTGCCACATAAACAAGAGTTTACGCTAGTAGCAACAGAATGGTGTGAGCAGCAGTAAAGACCAGCCCCTTTGGGCCCCGGTAGTGGACTATAAAAAGGGAATGAAGTAGTGCACTATAAAGGGAATAGGGTTTATCTGGGAAGATAAACACTACTAATACATGTCAACCTCCTGAGGCTTTCTGATGGATCTGTTGAACCGGATAGAGGGACAGATGGAGCCCAAAGCTCAGACCTCAGACTTGACACTGAAACAGCCATCTGTTGGGTCGATCTACTGGGAGAGGTGTGTGTGTGTGTGTGTCTGAGAAAGTGAGAGAGAAACCCTGCCTGAACTTTCTCATCTATGACTTCATACACTTCAAAGTTACTGACATTCCAGTTACCCAGGACCCAAACACACCCCCAGTTACTAGAAACCAACTGTCTAGCGGAGAGCCTTTGTTACTGATTAGCGATGGGGATGAGTGAGTTATAGCCAGTGTTGTACGTAGGTTTTATATCCATACCAGTAAGAGAGAAATATGACTGAGATAATACCCCCACTTGTTGGTTCACTCCTTGGTCAACTCCAACACCTGGAGAGGACAAGGGGGGGGGGGGGGGTAGCTCGAACACCTGTTGGATAGGACAAGGGGGGGGGGGGGTCAGCTCTGACACCTGTTGGAGAGGACAAGGGGGGGGGGGGGGGGGTCAGCTCTGACACCTGTTGCAGAGGACAAAGCAATGATTTAGCCAGCTAACTTTGATAAATTAGCAATAACTGTTGATGTTCTGGTTTATTAAGAAAGATAACAGAAAAAGTATCTAGGTTTGTTACAATTACACCAGGTCAGTCCAACCCTCTTCCTGGAGATCTACTGTAGGTTCAGTCCAACCCGAATTTAGCCGTTCTGATTCAGCTAGATAAGGTCTTGTTGAGCAGCTAATTAGTAGAATCAGGTGTGTTAAATTAGGGTTGAACTGAAAACCCTCAGGACGGTACATCTCCAGGAAGAGGGTTGGACTGAACCCACAGGACCGTAGTTCTCCAGGAAGAGGGTTGGGCTGAAAACCCACAGGACCAAAGCTCTCCAGAAAGAGGGTTGGGCTGAACGCATAGGACCGTAGCTCTCCAGAAAGAGGATTGGACTGAAAACCCACAGGACCGTAGCTCTCCAGAAAGAGGGTTGGGCTGAAAACCCACAGGACCGTAGCTCTCCAGAAAGAGGGTTGGACTGAAAACCCACAGGACCGTAGCTCTCCAGAAAGAGGGTTGGACTGAAAACCCACAGGACCGTAGCTCTCCAGAAAGAGGGTTGGACTGAAAACCCACAGGACCGTAGCTCTCCAGAAAGAGGGTTGGGCTGAAAACCCACAGGACCGTAGATCTCCAGAAAGAGGGTTGAGCAACCCTGAATTAGACCATTCCCAATATTATATATTTTTTGTTTAGGCGAGTTAGCTGGCTAACTTCTTGACGTTGCATTGTAGCACAGTCCTCTGATCTGACCAGTCCCAAAACATTCACCAACACAACCGTTACTAAGAGCAAAGAAACACATGCAGGTAACTGACAAAATACAGGAAACTCCTGAGTAAATGAGGGATGAAAAGTATTGAAATCAGGTGCTTCAACACAGGTATGGTCCCAGAGTTAATTAATCAATCAATTGACATCCCATCATGCTTAGGGTCATGTATAAAAATTCTGGGCAGACCGTTGTTTTGGCTACCGTAGCTTTGGCCCCCCCCCCCCTCATAGGATGACAACATGTCTTGATCTAAATGCAGCTGTATTGATCCTCTGGAAAGAATAAACTTGGGTTGAGCTTTCATAATGTCCGTGGAGTTAACTCTGAGAAATTAGAACCCAACACCATGGTTGTCTCAGACACCAGATCTCAACCCCAAACGGGAGATTCTGGAGACAGCGTTTTACACCACTGTCCACAAAACACCAAAATGATGGAACGTATTATTTATTTGACCTTTATTTATCCAGGTAGGCCAGTTGAGAACACCTTTATTTATCCAGGTAGGCCAGTTGAGAACACCTTTATTTATCCAGGTAGGCCAGTTGAGAACACCTTTATTTATCCAGGTAGGCTAGTTGAGAACACCTTTATTTATCCAGGTAGGCTAGTTGAGAACACCTTTATTTATCCAGGTAGGCCAGTTGAGAACACCTTTATTTATCAAGGTAGGCTAGTTGAGAACACCTTTATTTATCCAGGTAGGCCAGTTGAGAACACCTTTATTTAACCAGGTAGGCCAGTTGAGAACAAGTTCTCATTTACATCTGCTACCTGGCCAAGACGAAGCGAAGCAGTTCTCATGGAAGACCAGTGTCACATCCCTCCAATAGAGAGTTCCAGACACTTGTAGAATCTATGCCAAGGTGCATTGCTGTTCTGGCTGGCGGTGACCCAACACCCTATAAAGACACTTTATGTTGGGGTTTCCTTTGTGGCAGATATCTGTATATTCCACGAACCAGACACGTTTACCAAAAGCCACTTACAATAGTATGACAGTGAACGCATGCATCTTTAGTGTGTGGAGTCACACTCTGGGCAACCTACACAGGTTAAGCCATAAACCTACAAGAGTCCTAAAGAGTGCACTCACTTGGGCCTCACTCTTGTGGAGTTTCTCCTCCACCTTCAGAGTGTTGGAGAGAGCCCGAGGGGGAAAAAAAAGGGGGGAGCCCCAGGGAGGGGAAAAAAAGGGGGGAGCCCCAGGGAGGGGAAAAAAAGGGGGGAGCCCCAGGGAGGGGGGAAAAAAGGGGGGAGCCCCAGGGAGGGGGGAAAAAAGGGGGGAGCCCCAGGGAGGGGGGAAAAAAGGGGGGAGCCCCAGGGAGGGGGGAAAAAAGGGGGGAGCCCCAGGGAGGGGGAAAAAAGGGGGGAGCCCCAGGGAGGGGGAAAAAAGGGGGGGAGCCCCAGGGAGGGGGAAAAAAGGGGGGGGAAAAAGGGGGGAGCCCCAGGGAGGGGGAAAAAAGGGGGGAGCCCCAGGGAGGGGGAAAAAAGGGGGGAGCCCCAGGGAGGGGGAAAAAAAGGGGGAGCCCCAGGGAGGGGGAAAAAAAGGTCATATTACACACTTGTAGGTGTTAAAGAAAAAAGGCAAATGTTTGACATTTTTTGTTGTTTATCCCAACACCCTCTCGGTGAGGCTGTTCCCCCGCCTGCCATCATCAACGGCAACCCTGGAGCAATTAAGTGCCTTTCTCAAGAGCACAGAGATTATTTCACTTTGTCAGCTCTGGGAATCAAACTAACAACCTTTCGGATGTTAGAACACTGACCTGGTTGTTATTCTCCATCAGTCCTCTCAGTCTACCGATCTCCTCCTGCAGTTCTCTGATGACTTTAACGCCGCTGTCCTCGTCAACAAGCCCACAGTCAACGATGTTCTTAGCTCGGTTAGCGTAGCGCAATGTGCTCAGTGTCTCACCGTAGTGCACGTCAGCAGGAGAAATGGCTGGACAGAGAGAGATGGACACAAACAGGAGGTGGATCTCTCACTAAAAGATCGACCAATCAAATCAGCAGTTGAGCTAAACAGCAATACCAAAGGGAATAAACAACACGAATGCACCAACTGTAAATCACTTTGAATAAGTGTCTGATAAATGACTCAAATATTAAATTAATACTATGAACATTCACCACCAAAATAGGTTACACTACTTGTCCTTTTTCTGTTAACAACCCCGACTGAATACCACTGACTAAGATCAACCGTACTTGCTATCATGATTGTCTTGGCGTTTCCCCCCAGGCTATTTTTCAGGAGCCAGGTCAGAAGAGAGTCTCTGTAGGGGATAAACAGCTGCTGCTTCTTCATCTTCCCTGTGTGGGAGCTCCCTCCTCCAGTCACACATGTATCAGCTAGGAGAGAACACAGACTTTATAGGGGGTGAAGAGCAGCTTTTACATGTTTTTGTAACTCCTCCACACACACAAAGCTAGGAGGCAAAGACAGACAAAGTAGTAAACACCCCCCCCCCCCCAGAGAGACCGACATGAAACACTAATTGACTGAGACGGACTGGAAAAATTCCACAATAACATCTTCCAAAACAACAACAAAAGCGTGAAAGGACTTATGTTTCATGCCACAAAGCTAGCCAGATAGGAACACAATCATGAATAGTTAGTAGTGTGGTTGCCAGTAGTGTAGCTAGCGCTTGATAGACCGATTCAAAATCCTGGTGCAGAGTTTAATTGGTATTACTAATAGCCTGAGTTGTCATGTCATGGTTGGCATTAGACATGTGGTGTGTGTGTGTGGGCGCATCTGTGCTTGCGTTTCCGTCTGTTCATGTGCTCGTCCATACGCGCGCTTGTGTGTATGTGTGTGTACTAAGCATAATTTACCCAGAGCAGAGATGACACTACCCAGAGTGACCAGGGACTTGTTGATGTTGGCTCCTTCCTTCAGTCTGGCACCAGTCCTCTCACTGCCTGCCAAGTCTACCAGGTGGATCTTACTCTCGGTCTCACACGGCAGCTCTGCATCCAAACGAACCTGGAGACCAAGAGGGGGGGGGGGGGGGGGGACACAGACACAGAGCTGTTATCAGTAGGGACGGATGGCGAGTAAAGGAGGGAGATAGACAGGGACAAAATCAGCACTCAACACTGTGCAACTTAACATGTATAGCTGGATGTGGCTCAAAGCAAAACAATCCTACATAATAATATTGGACAAAAAGCTTGAGGGCTGGTCTTTGGTTGCACCCTAAGGCAAGAAAATACTTGTCTTCAACTAAGTCAAGAAGGGTCAACCACACACACAAACACCCCCCACCACACACACACACCCACCCTCCCACACACACACACACACACACCCCCACACACAGTAAAAACTGACATGAAGACTTGATGTGGTCCTGAGTGAGTCATTTGATCAGATCATAAGTAGAGTTGTGGGCTCACATAGTGAAACACACTAAATAAATAACAAAATGTACTGTAAGTCCCTATGGATAAAAATAGTCTTATTGGTATATTATAGTACAACAAAAAATGTGACATTGTGAAGACTTGGTCACCAGCAGTTTGTGTGTGTGTTTACCTGTGTGATGATGACGGTGAAGATGGAGTGAGAGCGGCTGCTAACGTCATTCATGCCCGTGTTCGCCGTGATGCGTTTGGCATTCCCAGCATGCATTAGCGCCTCAATATCAGTGTAGTTCTGAACCAGGCGCGTCGACAGGTCTGACCAGACAGACAGGAAGATAAATATCACACCTGACACATCACATCTACCGACATGCTCATATCCGGTCAGCCACTATGACCTGTGTTGGGTTAGCAACATGTCAACCACAGAGACCAGTGTTGGGTTAGCAACATGTCTACCACAGAGACCAGTGTTGGGTTAGCAACATGTCTACCACAGAGACCAGTGTTGGGTTAGAGTTAGCAACATGTCAACCACAGAGACCAGTGTTGGGTTAGCAACATGTCTACCACAGAGACCAGTGTTGGGTTAGCAACATGTCTACCACAGAGACCAGTGTTGGGTTAGAGTTAGCAACATGTCAACCACAGTGACCAGTGTTGGGTTAGCAACATGTCTACCAGAGACCAGTGTTGGGTTAGCAACATGTCTACCACAGAGACCAGTGTTGGGTTAGCAACATGTCTACCACAGAGACCAGTGTTGGGTTAGCAACATGTCAACCACAGAGACCAGTGTTGGGTTAGAGTTAGCAACATGTCAACCACAGTGACCAGTGTTGGGTTAGCAACATGTCTACCAGAGACCAGTGTTGGGTTAGCAACATGTCTACCAGAGACCAGTGTTGGGTTAGCAACATGTTTACCACAGAGACCAGTGTTGGGTTAGAGTTAGCAACATGTCTACCACAGTGTCATAAAGTGGCCCTTTCAAGGTGTAGATAGTGGCTCTCCTACACCCATGCTCTGTTAACTCCGGTCGAAAACTCCTGGAAGAGTCTCTCTCCCCCTTTTCAAGCAGAGATAGAGACCACAGAGTGAACAAAGGATTTAACGTAGCCAAACTCCTAAATCCTCAAAATGGGAAAATGAAACAGTGTAAGTCAGAAGTTTACATACACCTTAGCCAAATACATTTAAACTCAGTTTCACAATTCCTGACATTTAATCCTAAGGAAAAAAATCCCTGTCTTAGGTCAGTTAGCATCACCACAGACAGTGCTCCTCCTGCAGACAAAGATGTTCTATTATATTGACAAGATAGTCGAGTGACCGCTCTGACAATGGAAGTTGTCGTCCCAAAGGCGGTAAAGCATGCGGTCTGATTATCGTGGACACTGCAGATCAGCACCATGGAGCACTGCATGGCGGGAGACAGGGTTTGTCTAGAAGAGATAGTTGAATTCGGAAGTTCACATACACCTTAGCTAAACACAGTTCCACAATTCCTTACATTTAATCCTAGTAAGAATTCCCTGTCTTAAGTCAGCTAGGATTCCCACTTGATTTGAAGAATGTGAAATGTCAGAATAGAGAGACTTTATTTCAGCTTTTATCAAATCCCAGTGGGTCAGAAGTTTAAATATACTCAATTAGTATTTGGTAGCATTGCCTTTAAATTGTTTATCCTTGGGTCAAACGTTTTGGGTAGCCTTCCACAAGTTTCCCACAATAAGTTGGGTGAATTTTGGCCCATTCCTCCTGACAGGGCTGGTGTAACAGAATCAGGTTTGTAGGCCTCCTTGCTTGCACACGCTTTTTCAGTTCTGCCTACAAATGTTCTATAGGATTGAGGTCAGGACTTAGTGATGGCCACTCCAATACCTTGACTCTGTTGTCCTTAAGCCATTTAGCCACCACTTTGGAAGTATGCTTGGGGTCATTGTCTATTTGGAAGGCCCATTTCCAACCAAGCTTTAACTTCCTGGCTGATGTCTTGAGATGTTGCTTCAAAACATCCATGTACATTTTCCTGCCTCCTGATTCCATCTATTTTGTGAGGTGCACCAGTCCCTCCTGCAGCAAAGCACCCCCACAATTCACGGTTGGGATGGTGTTCATCGGCTTGCCAGCCTCCCATCTTTTTCCTCCAAACATAACGATGGTCATTATGGCCAAACAGTTATATTTTTGTTTCATCAGACCAGAGGACATTTCACCAAAAAGTACGATCTTTGTCCCCATGTGCAGTTGCAAACCGTAGTCTGGCTTTTTTATGGCGGTTTTGGAGCAGTGGATTCTTCCTTGCTGAGCGGCCTTTCAGGTTATGTTGATATAGGACTCGTTTTACTGTGGAAATAGATAGTTTTGAACCCGTTTCCTCCAGCATCTTCACAAGGCCCTTTGCTGTTGTTCTGGGATTGATTTGCACTTTTCGCACCAAAGTACGTTCATCTCTAGGAGACAGAACGTGTCTCCTTCCTGAGCGGTATGACTGCTGGGTGGTACCATGGTGTTTATACTCGTTTACCATTGTTTGTACAGATGAACGTGGTATCTTCAGACGTTTGGAAATTGCGCCCAAGGATGAACCAGACTTGTGGCGGTCTACAGTTTCTCTGAGGTCTTGGCTGATTTCTTTTGATTTTCCCAAGATGTCAAGCAGAGGCACTGAGTTTGAATGTAGGCTTTGACATATATCCACAGGTACATCTCCAATTGACTCAAATGATGTCAATTAACCTATCAGAAGCTTCTAAAGCCATGACATAATTTTCTGGAAAAGGCACCGTCAACTTAGTGTATGTAAACTTCTGACCCACTGGAATTGTGATACAGTGAATTATAAGTGAAATAATCTGTCTGTAAACAATTGTTGGAAAGATTACTCATGTCATGCACAAAGTAGATGTCCTAACAGACTTAAAAAAACTATAAACACGTTTTAATGACTCCAACCTAAGAGTACGTAAGCTTCCGACTTCACCCGTATATGTCCACTTGTGAGAATGTGGGAAGGGTCCGTGGACACTTAAGGGACAGTTATGTTGAGTGTGTTTCATTTGGTGACCTCACAAAGGACAGGAAACACACAGAACTATATCTCTGAACGTGAACATTTCTCAATTATGGTGGTTGCATCTAATTGTTGTATAAAATGGATGAGTAAAGATGAAACTATTTGTGAAATGATGTAATGTGATGTTGAACCTTTACATTTTGGGAGAATTGTATTCCCTGTAAAGTTTAACTAGTCACCGGCCGCGCCCCCGTGAACACAGATATGATCTGGCGTCATGGAAGCGCCTTTCCCATTGTTACGAATAAAAACCCCTCCTTAGGAAATGCTCTTCAGACTAACCAAACCCACAGCGTGAGCTGTGGTTGCGAATAGCTCAGACCACGCATACCTCGGTGTAAACTGTGGTTGCGAATAGCTCAGACCACACGCATACCTCGGTGTAAGCTGATGTGGCACAAGTTTGAGTACCAAGACTGCGCAAGAAAAGGTTGTAGACCCCTGATCAATGCGATAGTGAGTGATAAAGTCTTACTCTCCACATAGGGCCCATCCTTGGGGTGTTCTCTGAGGTGGAGTCCTGACCCGCTCCCTGGGTCCGTCTTAGTCGTGAGGAGGTCCTGTACACGCTCATTATAAATCTCCAGGTAGCTAACAAACAAAGACATGGAACATTTCACATCATAAACATCACCATCAGGCTGCAGAACAATTGACCGCAAGCTTCCTTCAGTATCTACAGGCTGTAGAAAGGTGTTTGCTATTTGTTGGGAAGGGGGGTGATAAGTAGCTTTAATCACATCACATGATACTCTGTGAAGACGTTAAGATAGCTACTCCATTTCCTGTTCAGTCACTGACTAGCTGCTTTCATTCAACCATCACTTGATCCAAATCATCCACTGACAAATTCTATTTTCAAGATCATTTTCACTCACTTAGTGAATTACCTAATTCAATCCTGTCAGAAAAACACAATAAAAGCCAAGATTTTCCTAATCTATTGTTGACAGAGATCAAAGTGCCATCTACAGCAAAGCAAGTCATCTTTTCACAGCCTGAACAAAGAGAGATATTCTGTTGGGCTTGTGAGGAAAGAGAGATATTCTGTTGGGCTTGTGAGGAAAGAGAGATATTCTGTTGGGCTTGTGAGGAAAGAGAGATATTCTGTTGGGCTTGTGAGGAAAGAGAGATATTCTGTTGGGCTTGTGAGGAAAGAGAGATATTCTGTTGGGCTTGTGAGGAAAGAGAGATATTCTGTTGGGCTTGTGAGGAAAGAGAGATATTCTGTTGGGCTTGTGAGGAAAGAGAGATATTATGTTGGGCTTGTGAGGAAAGAGATATTCTGTTGGGCTTGTGAGGAAAGAGAGATATTCTGTTGGGCTTGTGAGGAAAGAGAGATATTCTGTTGGGCTTGTGAGGAAAGAGATATTCTGTTGGGCTTGTGAGGAAAGAGAGATATTCTGTTGGGCTTGTGAGGAAAGAGAGATATTCTGTTGGGCTTGTGAGGAAAGAGAGATATTCTGTTGGGCTTGTGAGGAAAGAGAGATATTCTGTTGGGCTTGTGAGGAAAGAGAGATATTCTGTTGGGCTTGTGAGGAAAGAGAGATATTCTGTTGGGGTTGTGAGGAAAGAGATATATTCTGTTGGGGTTGTGAGAAAAGAGATATATTCTGTTGGGGTTGTGAGAAAAGAGATATTCTGTTGGGGTTGTGAGGAAAGATACAGTATATATTCTGTTGGGGTTGTGAGTGGGAGGAAGTAGAGACAGGGAACGTTATTGCTTAGTTGTCTGGAAACAACTTTAACACTCACAGCGATCCCTCCCTGAGCACACAAAAATAAAAGCAGACACCATTTCCACCTGATTAAGTTTTAATACCCTGAATGTTTATTTAATTAAAATAGTTATATAAAAAAATATATTCTGACAGCGGCTGGGGAAAGTATTTTATTTAGTCATAAAATCTATAGGAATTACTGCAGCGGAGCTGGTATAAGACAGTTTGTCTTTATGTTCATTGGCATACAGATGTACTGTAATCACGCTGTACTCTTACATCATCCAACTAGCAGTCAGGTTAACTAGCCTAGCGCTCCTCTATGGGGTTTGGCAGTAAGCTCAGCTATCCTAGCGCTCCTCTATGGGGTTTGGCAATTAGGTAAACTAGCCTAGCGCTACTGTATGGGGTTTGGCCGTTAGCTCAGCTATCCTAGCGCTACTGTATGGGGTTTTGGCAGTTAGCTCAGCTATCCTAGCGCTACTGTATGGGGTTTGGCAGTTAGCTCAGCTATCCTAGCGCTACTGTATGGGGTTTGGCAGTTAAGTCTGAGGGACTCTAGCTGACCTATCATAAAGAAAGTGAAGAGGCCAATGTTTACCTTCCTTTACCGCATCTTCCCCCAGTTGTTCTAATCTGCTCTACTGGCTAAAAGTCGGGACAGGTAAACGTTGCGAATACCAATAGAGATGACCGTACATGGTCGACCCTCAGCTAATTAGTCACATTTTAGATAGGTGCCAAATGAACAAGCCAACACCATTGGACCACACTGTCTGCCACACTTTTTTAAACTGCTAGTGGTCTCTCTCTACACCCCCCCCCCCCCCCCCTCCCAAGGAAATCAGTAGCTTTAGCAATCAACTGTACCCTACAGTAGTAGTTATTAGTTGCTCACCAGTCCTGACTCTTACCTGACCTCTATGCGGCAGGAGGCCCCATCCACCTGGTCCATCTCTGATATGTGACAGAACAGTCCATCACAGATCCGTGGAATCAGACCTAGATCTCCCTGGAACACAAGAAAGTATAATAGGAGAGGTCATGTACATTCAACATCCGTACAGTGTATCCTGTACTCCCTCTCCTCTGCTGTCCTATATACACACACACCCAGTCACGCAATAACTTCTAAAAACACCAACGAAATCCGCCAGGGCATCTGATGTGAAGTTAAAGAGTCTACGCCACCGTACACAAAACGCAGCGGAATATGGGAATGTCGTTTCACGTCACAAAAATAAAGGCGGGACCTTGGACGTAGTCCTGCCTATGCTGCTTGCATGGTTCTGCTACGGAGTCACCTGCCGAACAAATATCATTACGGAGCGCACAAGTCGTTGAGCGGCATCGGGGCGGTGTTGAGCAGTATGAAACTCTAATTTTTACCACCGAACTCGTTTTTGTTGAAAATGGAACCAGGAAAATAGAGGTTGTTTCTGAAAGAGAAACAGTGGTTTCACAAAATAATTAAACCTACAGCCGAAAGGTTGATGTGTCCTGGAGGAAGACACTTAACCCTAATTGCTTCTGTAAGACAGTCTGAAATTACAGGTCAAATGTAATTGTCACCAATCAACTTCAAGATTCCGCAGTCTTAGTTACGCTTTGCATTAAATAGCCTAAGCAGTCTACTTTGCATTGATAACCAACTATAATCTCAGCGACTGTTAAAAAAACAATGCATGAACAAAAATACACTTTTTGGTCATAATTTAAAAGGTTAGGCATTAGGGTTAGCAGTGTGGTTAAGGTAAGGGTTTAAAATAACATTTTATGACTTTGTGGCTGTGCCAGCAACCCTCTATGGCAAGATTCATGACAAATTCCAACCTGCACCTAAAAACAGCCCCAAACCATGTGTTTTTTTCACTGTGATGGCATTCTATTTGTAGCAGTTATGGTTGAGAATACATTGAAGCAGTATAAGAATATTTGCCAGGTCATATTATTTCATTAGAAATCTGATTAGGAACCTAAAAGGCCATCTTGAGGTTTTTAGCCAGCTAGCTAGCAAGCTGCTAGAGTCGCCGCCTACAGCCCAACTGTCACAAAATGAGGTAATGTAAACCAACCTAAACTTTAATTACATGTAGATATTACTCAAATATGCAGTGGTTCCATATGTGTTATTTAAATAGTTTTGATGTCTTCACTATTATTCTACAATGTAGACAATAGTACAAAGAAGAACCTTGGAATGAATAGGTGTGTCCAAACTTGACTGTTACGATACAATTTCATTACAAATATTTCTGCTGAGACAGGCTTGGATACCATTTTTATGTATCTGCCAGCAGTTTGAATGAAGTTGAAAGCAGTTTTGCGAGCAATTGCTAACTTGAGTTAGCATACAATCATTGTGCCATCTGTTCCAATAGACATCCAGTCATTGTGTTAACGCTACTTAGCAATTGAGCTAACGCTAGTTAGCAACTGCAAAATGCAGACAAAAAAAACAAAACAAAAATGGGATCCACGAGTTCAACCACTCTGGTTAAGCTGAGAAAGGGCTTTATTGATAACATTTCACACTAACCCTTAAAGATCAGTGACAAGTTACAACATATATTTGTAGTAAACAGAGTAAGGAGTGGTGCGAATCGTCACACAGCCACCACTAGCTCTTCATCTTCCTACAGTGCAGTGACGCACACCAGTTACATTTCAGATGGTGTCAACGTCACTTAATTTATGAATTTTACTGTAAAAATGTCCCTTAAAAAAAAAAATTCAAAGTCACCATTTCAAAGTTGTAATACAAAAAAACAGAAAAAAAAAATCCTAGGTGACTTACTGGGTTTCCTATCATGGTATAAGACTTCCCTGACCCGGTTTGTCCATAGGCGAACACACAGGCGTTGTAACCTTCAAACGCTGCCTTCAGGACATCACAGCCCAAGTCTTTAAACACCTGCAATGAACAGGGATGGCAGGGAGGGGGTGGGAGGTAAGAGGTGAATTAGGGGTTAAGCCTGATGCATGTGTGAAACCAGGGCAAGTTCAGTTGGTATGTGGGAGTTCTGCTCTGGAGGAGAAAGAGCTATAAGACCTTAAAGATAACAGAGACACAAAAATAATGACGTAGTTTGCATTTATTTATGCTGCTATTGCTAAAGTTAAAGTGTTGCAATGTTTTACCAAACACTATTTCTGTTTGGATAAACTGCACAGCCTCTCCTCCACGTAGAAAACAGACCACAGGGTGTCCCACTGAGGGTATAGCTAATGAACAGCGAGTGGCTTCAGGTTCAGAGGTGTGTTTGTGCGATACCTTCTCCTGAGGCACAAAGTTAGGGCTTCTGACATCAGTAGAATCGTAGGAGAAATCATAGGAGAATGAATGTTTTCCTCGGTCCGTCAGGCCAATGCCAGGAATACCTTTGTGTATGTCCTACAAACAAAAAATGTTTTGATTCATTTAAACAGGAGAGCCATTGTCATTGTGCCATCTTCATTCTAGAACCTTCGGTTGGTCCCGATATTTGTACAAACATTTCCCATATCATCATTATTATTATTATTATTATTATTATTATTATTATTATTATTATTATTATTATTATTATTATTATTATTATTAAGTTCCTTCCCCCAAAATCTGTCACTCAAAACAAAAGCTGAAGGTTTCTGATGATTGCATGCTGCATTGACCTTGTTGTTTCCGTCTACAGAAGTGGTCTTCCCCTTCATGTGGATAATCACCTTCGCTGACATTTCCTTTTCTCTGTGAAAATGGGTGGAGATTTTAGAGCAGTTTACAGGAAGTCAGGCTGCTTTATGTAGAAAAACAGCAAACAATGTCCAACGTAGGCCTACAGCCGATATATTGTTAGTTTGTGGGTGAGTAAGTGGCATGACGATAAATTACAGTCAGTCGTGATGATAATTTACTTGAACAAGAAAACACCTTATCGGGTAACAAGAATTTGAACTGTGCAGTTTATCTTTGAAAAAAAATCATTGGACTTCAAGTGTTGAGTAAATTATTACTATATTTATATTCTATATATAATGTTGAGGGATATATTTCATTACTCTTCTAATTATACATAGCCTTCATTCCAGTGGAGGCTCCTCAGAGGAGGAAAGGGAGGACCATCATCCTCAGTGAATATTTTTTTTTTAAAGTGAAACATTTAAAGGTATAATTTTTCAGGTAAAACTATACTAAATATATTTGTCCTCAAATAATTGACTAAAACAGTAATAGGAAATGAAGGTCTACAGTAGCCCTCAACAGAACTCTGTAGGGTAGCACCATGGTGTACCACAGGTAGTTTTCGTCCTCCTCTGCTTACGTCAACTAAAAATACAAAACCTAGGAGGCTCACGGTTTTCACCCCATTCCATAGACTTACACAGTAATTATGACAACATACAGAGGACATCCTCCAACCTATCAGAGCTCTTGCAGCATTAACTGACATTTTTTGTCAAACTAATCAAAGGATCAGAGAATGAATCTAGAACTGAAAGCATATGTTATAGCTAGTTAGCCTACTCAAACAACCAGCTCAAAACAGAGAGGGATGCCATGTTAGGTAGCTGGCTATCCAACAGAGAGGGATGCTATGTTAGGTAGCTGGCTATCCAACATAGAGGGATGCTATGTTAGGTAGCTGGCTATCCAACAGAGAGGGATGCTATGTTAGGTAGCTGGCTATCCAACATAGAGGGATGCTATGTTAGGTAGCTGGCTATCCAACATAGAGGGATGCTATGTTAGGTAGCTGGCTATCCAACAGAGAGGGATGCTATGTTAGGTAGCTGGCTATCCAACAGAGAGGGATGCTATGTTAGGTAGCTGGCTATCCAACAGAGAGGGATGCTATGTTAGGTAGCTGGCTATCCAACAGAGAGGGATGCTATGTTAGGTAGCTGGCTATCCAACAGAGAGGGATGCTATGTTAGGTAGCTGGCTATCCAACAGAGAGGGATGCTATGTTAGGTAGCTGGCTATGGCTATCCAACACTGGAACTCTTCCAAACCAATTAACGTTTCTGGTGTTCTTACTTTGTCTCTCCGGGGCAGTAACTACTAAACCGCTTAGTGACTAGACTAGAGTTCCCCAACTGGTGACCTGCAGGTGTTTCTCTTTTCATTGTTGGACATTAGACTGTAAAAACACCAGGAAATCAGTTCCAAGTTATTTTAATTTAAGAAATGTTCCCAAGTATTCCCACACATGAGACAATTGATCATATAGAAACGTAAACAAGGTTTGAAATGATTGTTTTAGTCAAACAAAACTGTTTGGGCTTCTTGTGGTCAATTTGTCAATCTACAATTTTTTGTAAATTACGTTCCAGCCCCTGACCAGCCACTCAAGAATATAAAAAAAAACACCTGTCACCTTGATTAAAAACCTCTAGACCAGTGCACCTATGTCGTAAACTTTCATGGGGAAATTCGAGTATCATGTAGTATCCTGAACCTATCGATTGAGTTGGGTGAATGGAAAAATTAATGACGGCCTTCCAATATGTTGTAATAATAATTTTAAAAAATAAGGCAATTCCCATTAGGAAATGATCGTCCTGCGTCTTCTTAAATGGCACAGACCCCACTGATTCATTCATATTATCATAAATCAAGTTTTATCAATCCCGATATGGCAACATGAAAAAAAAACATTGTTATGGATTGTCCATTCCGATTGAAGGCGGGTTTACATAATAAAATGACAGCATAACTCAGAAAACAGACCTTTTGTTCAAGGGTCGAACACGGACAGCCACACACACTGACGCCATGGCACGGCGCACCTTCGTCCAAATCGCCTGAGAACTGCACCTGACGGCGAACTGATCAAATACAGCCGGTCAGCCACATAACTACAATCACTTAACGTAGTAATTAAGTTTCATGGCTGCGGGTAATTTACTCGTTTGACAGGCCTCTTCCGATAGTTTACTTCTCAGAACAGACTGATATCAAGTTGAATGTAACAGTGTGCTGCCGCCACCGTGCTTGTCCCGGTCTGAACAGACTCACCGCTTGGTGGCTCCAACTGACCTGGGCTCCAGTCTTCCTACTGACGTTTCCCATGATGCGACGTACAGAGGGGTTTTCAACACAACGATCGCGGAACAAATAAAACGGGAAAGTGCTTGCAGTGAGTTTAGAAACATCTAATACATTCACAAATTATCACAACCTCCGTTCAAAATATGCTTCCAAACTTCGCAAAAAAATAAAAAAAGGGATCAACGTAACACATTGAAATCCGATACAGAATGTCACTACCCGAGCTGGACAAAACGACTTCTCAGAAGAACCACCGGCTACAGAAACCTCTGGGCGACGATCCCAAAAAAACACAAGACAACAACAATAAAATATATAAACACACCAAACAGCTCCAATGCAAATGATATATATTCAGGTCAGATAAAATCCAACGATACCGTTGTCGGCACGAAAGATGAGGAAACTAGATTCACGCCAGTGTCTGTGATTTTGGTGGATCTATTCTAACTGTTCATATTCCATTGGGCATGATGTTCACGTGCTTGTATTTGTAGCTGGTTAAATGTATCGCTAATACGTCAACCAGGTCATATGACACGTATGATACGTCAGGTGATCAACTATTTGACGCATATAAGTTATTAGTTGTATTGCAAAAAATAACATTATTAAACTAGCACACCCTGACCACAACCTAAATCCTAAAACGTTTGAGAAGACGTTATTTGAAAGTGATCTGCTCTGAGTTTGGGGGGGGGCCCAGATATATATATTTTTTAAATGTACCACTTTTTTCTGAACAATTTCATTGTATCCAAATGATAGTTACAGTCTTGTCCCATCGCTGCAACTCCCGTAGGTACTCGGGAGAGGCGAAGGTCGGGAACCGTGCCGTCCTCCGAAACACAACCCAACCATGCAGCACTGCTTCTTGACACAATGCCGCTTAACCCGGAAGCCAGCCGCACCAATGTGTCAGAGGAAACACTGTGCACCTGGCGACCTTGTCAGCGTGCATGTGCCCGACCCGCCACAGGAGTTGCTAGTGTGCGACAGGATAAGGACATTACGACCAGCCAAACACTCTAATATCCTGGATGACGCTGGGCCAAACCCTCTCCTATCCTGGCCAATTGTGCGCAGCCTCATGCGTCTCCTGGTCGCTGCCAGCTCCGGGATCAAACCTGGGTCTGTAGTAACACCCGGGTCTGTAGTAACAGTATAGCTTCCGTCCCTCTCCTCGCCCCAGGGACCCTCTGCACACAGACAACAGTCACCCTCGAAGCATCGTTACCCATCGCTCCACAAAAGCCACGGCCCTTGCAGAGCAAGGGGAACCACTACTTCAAGGTCTCAGAGCAAGTGACGGTCACTGATTGAAACGCTATTAGCGCGCACCACCGCTAACTAGCTAGCCATTTCACATTGGTTACACTATCACTGCTATGCAGTGCCTTAGACCGCTGCGCCACTAGGGAGGCCCACGCAAATTGATTTAAACAAACAATTAATCCCCTAAAAAATGCAGCCCTCCGTTGAATTACAAAATCGTGATGTGGCCCTTGAGCCAAATATTCTTCCCACCCCTACTCAAGGGCAATTCAGAAAGCTGAGTGATGACTTTATTACCGATGAATGTCTTTGTTTTTTATTATTGTTTTTCTTTCTTTTGGGGGTTTGTATTTCGTGTGTATTGTATGTATTTCAGGGCTGTAAAAGAGACCATGGTTTCAGTATGACTCCCTGGTAAAATAAATTAATGCAAGGACACACAGACCTCTGATAGTTTAGCTGTAGTAGTCGTACTAATCATATTGTCAAATGTCTCCCCCTGCAGGTTGTGGAGTGAATGACTCTCCAGTAGGCCTGGCTGCTTACATACTGGAGAAGTTCTCCACCTGGACTGACTTCAACAACAGGGACTTGGAAGATGGGGGGCTGGAGAGGTAGAAGCTACAGTTCAGCCTGTTTACTTTGGGTTGTGAATTGACAAATATACACTACCGTTCAAAAGTTTGGGGTCACTTAGAAATGTCTTTGTTTAAAGAAAAGCACATTTTTTGTCCATTAAAATAACATCAAATTGATCAGAAATACAGTGTAGACGTTGTTAATGTTGTAAATGACTATTCACATGACACATGAAAAGTGTTTCTTATTGGAGAATGAATAAAACACAGGGCTGTTGATTGGTTCATTGAGAAAGCCTGGTTCCTGTCTAAGGAAGTTCACCCTGACCAGCATCATGATCTACTGGACCACCACTGGCTCCATCGTGTCCTCCATGAGGTTCTACAAGGAGAACTTAAAGACCAACATTGACAGACTGGATAATAAGTGAGTTTGTATGTGTGGTGGCATAGTTCTCCAGTATGGCACGGGCTGTTCCTACAGGGCCTGTCCATTTAATATGACACTGGCTGTTCCTACAGGGTCTGTCCATTTAATATGACACTGGCTGTTCCTACAGGGTCTGTCCATTTAATATGACACGGGCTGTTCCTACAGGGTCTGTCCAGTTTAATATGACACGGGCTGTTCCTGCAGGGCCTGTCCAGTTTAATATGACACGGGCTGTTCCTACAGGGTCTGTCCAGTTTAATATGACACGAGCTGTTCCTACAGGGTCTGTCCATTTAATATGACACGGCTGTTCCTACAGGGTCTGTCCATTTAATATGACACGGGCTGTTCCTACAGGGTCTGTCCATTTAATATGACACGGGCTGTTCCTACAGGGCCTGTCCATTTTAATATGACACGGGCTGTTCCTACAGGGTCTGTCCATTTAATATGACATGGGCTGTTCCTACAGGGTCTGTCCATTTAATATGACACGGGCTGTTCCTACAGGGCCTGTCCATTTAATATGACATGGGCTGTTCCTACAGGGTCTGTCCATTTAATATGACATGGGCTGTTCCTACAGGGTCTGTCCATTTAATATGACACGGGCTGTTCCTACAGGGCAGTTTAATATGACACGGGCTGTTCCTACAGGGTCTGTCCATTTAATATGACATGGGCTGTTCCTATAGGGTCTGTCCATTTAATATGACAAGGGCTGTTCCTACAGGGTCTGTCCATTTAATATGACACGGGCTGTTCCTACAGGGTCTGTCCATTTAATATGACACTGGCTGTTCCTACAGGGTCTGTCCATTTAATATGACACGGGCTGTTCCTACAGGGTCTGTCCAGTTTAATATGACACGGGCTGTTCCTGCAGGGCCTGTCCAGTTTAATATGACACGGGCTGTTCCTACAGGGTCTGTCCAGTTTAATATGACACGAGCTGTTCCTACAGGGTCTGTCCATTTAATATGACACGGGCTGTTCCTACAGGGTCTGTCCATTTAATATGACACGGGCTGTTCCTACAGGGTCTGTCCATTTAATATGACACGGGCTGTTCCTACAGGGCCTGTCCATTTTAATATGACACGGGCTGTTCCTACAGGGTCTGTCCATTTAATATGACATGGGCTGTTCCTACAGGGTCTGTCCATTTAATATGACATGGGCTGTTCCTACAGGGTCTGTCCATTTAATATGACACGGGCTGTTCCTACAGGGCAGTTTAATATGACACGGGCTGTTCCTACAGGGTCTGTCCATTTAATATGACACGGGCTGTTCCTACAGGGTCTGTCCATTTAATATGACACGGGCTGTTCCTACAGGGTCTGTCCATTTAATATGACACGGGCTGTTCCTACAGGGTCTGTCCATTTAATATGACATGGGCTGTTCCTACAGGGTCTGTCCATTTAATATGATACGGGCTGTTCCTACAGGGTCTGTCCAGTTTAATATGACACGGGCTGTTCCTACAGGGTCTGTCCAGTTTAATATGACACGGGCTGTTCCTACAGGGTCTGTCCAGTTTAATATGACACGGGCTGTTCCTACAGGGTCTGTCCATTTAATATGACACGGGCTGTTCCTACAGGGAATGTAAACATGTGTCTGTGTTTGTTAACCTGTCTCTCGTGTCCTCAGTACGGGGGTGTATGTGTTCCTACAGGCCTGGCTGCGTTCCCCAACGAGGTAAGGCACGTGCCCCAGTTGTGGGCTAGAGCCAAGTTCAGGAACATCTACACCTACTCTTACATGACCCGAGGAGGCCACTTCGCTGCCTTCGAGGAGCCACAGCTCCTGGCTGACGACCTGCTGCAGTTTGTGAAGAAGGTGGAGAAGTTGTAGAGTTGATGGATACAAGACGTCGACTCTCCACTCCTGCCAAGTGCCTGGAAGAAAAACCAGCAGGACTGCAGAACATAATAACACTACAGCTTGGAATTGTAGCTTTGTACTAAAAACATTTAAATGTTAATCTAAGATATAAAATCAGAAGCACTGTCTGATTATCAGGTAAATACTTGGTCTATCAGTGATGTTAACACTGCAATATGATCATGCTCAGTGATTGTGGTGGTGTAATATTAAGGCTATACAGTCAACATAATGGACCTATACTGTAATAATGAAATGATCAGCACTTCAATACTGATGTCTTCCAGATTGCAAAAAAAGGTGCTGTAATGTCCTGGACATGTGCTGTTGTTTGTTTGTGCTGTAGTGTCTTCCTGCTTTATTCATTAATCAAGTAGCGACAACACCTGTAGACACTCGGCCGTCCGTGGAACGAGTTTGACACTTCCTGTGATGTCTTCCTGTTTAGTGTCTGATATTTGTGGGGCTGGTTCCCAGGAGTGACCTGGACACATCTTAAGTTTAGTCCTGGACTAAAAATATATTTCAATGGTAGTGTTCCATTGAGCATGGTTTTTAGTCTAGGTCTAGATTAAGCCTAATCTATGTCCCAGGAAACCATGCTGAATTTTCTGTGGACCCCAGGAAGACCAGCAGTCACTAAGGTGTCAGCTTATGAGGATCCAAATAAACAAATTAAATTAACATCAAGTCAATAACTCACAAGATGTTGAACACAAAATGTAAACCTTTGTATGCTGCAAAATGTGTATAATTAAAATTAACCATGTCATTTAGTGATCCAGTTTAGACTGACATACAGTACTGTATATTTCAGAAAGATGGTGTCAGAAACACATTTTAAGCAATAGAAAACCAAGACGAGACATTATACAGTTTCAACCAGATGACAAGTAGGTATTCAGGTCACAAAGTAACTTAGGAGGCTATATACAGTCACAACACCAACACTGCTTTCATTACAGCACATACCCAAGCTACACCAGACAACATATTCATTTCAGTCATAATGTAGAGGTGATGCCAGTCATTCATATGAACCTCTATAGAAACATAGTCCCTGGACTGGGCTCAGGGTTACAGAGAGAGAGTCGTCCCTGACAGAGAGAGGGGTAGACATGTCAATCTGTTCAGTCAACACCGCTGTCTGTAGTCACAAATTGTCTGAGTGCTGATCTAAGACCAGGTACCCTCTGTCCATGTCTTTGTGACATAAAAGGTAAAACTGACTTTAGATCAGCACTCCAGTTTGGCCTTTTAGATCAGTATGAGCAAGTTTAAGGGGGACCTGACAGGGAGACCTGATCCTAGATCAGCGCTGGGCCATTTGGACAAAAATCCAGGATAAAATTGAAGAATACATTGATAAAATGAACGTACACCACAGTTTAAAATGATAATTTTATATAGACAGGTTTATATAGACTGAATTCAAACTTCACATCTCTCTAGTATAGGCTACTTATCCTAAAGAACGATAAGCAAAACGCCACCGATAAGTGATTCATATTCAGACAACTTTAATGTCCTCAGAGGCAATTCATGTGGCAGCAGTCATTAAACAGATCACATTTTAAAATAAATAGCAAAGGATATTTAATAGCAAATAGGCAGGATTTGATCAGTATGGTGGCTGTCAATGACTTTCAGTTCATCATCCCAGCTTTCTCCTAGATCAGCACTCCTACTCTGAGAAACGTTATGATCATGGCCTCCTGTCATCTCATACTATGGCTGTGGTTGGGAATCTTTTCATGGTCACTTGTCAAGGCTCAGAAACAGGTCAGTCCCTCCTTGTAAATATTTTTATCATTTGAACGACTACAAAATGTTGGTCGTTCATTGTGTAGCGTAGTTTCCACGGTTGAAATATCTTAATATAGACCAGTGAATTTATTAACGCACTCCGAATGCGGCAGAATGGTCAATGTTTTAGTTAATGTACGACACCTGTCTAATAGGACCAGTGTCAGTAAATGTCCCAAAAACCCCAGTTTGTTAACAGCAACAGTCATCAACGCTCTACACATGAGGGCAACCTGACCAACTCTGTTAGGCAGTGGGGTCAACATTTAAAATACTAAAGTCATTTTTGGGTGTCTTTACTATTTGACTACTTTTACACCATTTCTGTCCAACAAGCATTTGAAATGTAGCGAGCACTTTTGGGTGTCAGGGGGAAAATGGAGTAAAAGTCAAATAGTAATGTTCCCTTATCAAGAGAACATCCCTACTACTCTGCTCTGGCAAACTCATTAATAAACACTCATGCTTAGTTCATTAATATTGTTGGCGTGTGCCTCTGCCTATCCATTAATGACAAACGCAAGAATCGTGATCTCTGGTTTGCTTAATGTAAGGAACGTAACATTATTTTTATACCTTAACTTAAGTAGTATTTTACTGGGTAACTGAGGAGTCATTTTCTTCACTCTAACTCAAGTGTGATAATTTGGCTACTTGTTCCACTGCTGCTAGGGAGTGTAAAATGGTCAGGAGGTGGACACTAATTTGTCTCTGGAAGTAGCTAGCAAGTTTACCAACTACAGTTCAATCGCAACGAATTGTTTGAATGTTAAATGACGAGACCGAGGCATTGACGCGAGTCACCAGTCTTGTTCAGTACATTGCAATACCTCCGGGTATCTCAAGCACACCGGTAAAAACACTCGAGTTGCAGTAATTAACATTTACCAACAGATGGCGGCACTGTCTTACACTCTTAACAAACTAATTGCATTTTGTTGGTCATTTCCAATGTGTGGCGCATATATTTGTATTTATTGAGCGTATGTGTTGATGGCTCTAGAAATGGTAGAAAGGTAACGTAACTTTTGTGTGTGGTCGCGGCGTTTACCTGGGTGCTTGACTGCTATTGTAAGGTCTGAATGCTTGGATCAACTCTGTTCACAGCAACACCCTCTGTCCATGTAATTTAATCTGACCACACTGCATTTATGACTTAATTTAGGAATACACAATGGCTTTGTTGAATAGGCCTTTGCTTGGCTTGTAGGGTATTTCTACCGTGTGCATTAAGTGCTAATGCCTGGGAAGCCGGTGTTTGGAGGATATATTGGCACTGGGTTCCGTCTAGGGCCGGCAACTATGCCAATATCCTCAACACTGGCTTCGAGGGCATTGTCACTTTCTATACAGGTTACCAACAGTCAATTATTGATTGACATATTTTGGTAGAAGTGTTCATACTATTTCATACTTCAACGAGATGTAGTAACGTCACAAACATCAGGTTGCTACCTAAGCCGGCTGGTCGTTTGTGCTACCGGTTCGGTTGCAAGAGATGCGACTCAGTCATTGAGCTTTGTTCTTCTGTATTCATAAATAGGTCAGAAGGGACTACTAAAAAAGGTGTTGGCTATTAATGCAGTATTATAAACTGGGTGGTTGGTGCCCTGAATGCTGATTGGTTGACAACCATGGTGTATCAGGCCATAACTCCATTTTGTTGGTCATTTTAAACCTCGACCTACACGCCGACTCGGTGAGTGAATTCATAAGGAAGTGCATTGGAGATGTTGTACTCACTGTGACTATTAAAAACTTCCCTAACCAGAAACCGTGGATAAATGTCGGCATTTTCGCAAAACTGAAAGCGCGAACCACCGCATTTAACAATGAAAAGATGTCTGGGAATATGGATGAATATTCCCTTCGCAAGGTAATCAAACAAGCAAAATGTCGGTACAGGGACAAAGTGGAGTCGCAATTCAACGGCTCAGTCCACAAGACGTATGTAGCAGGGTCGACAGGAAATAACAGACTACAATAAGAGAACCAGCCACGTCACGGACACCGACGTCACGCTTGAAGACAAACTAAACACTTATTTATTTTTTTTGAGCGCTTTGAGGATAGTGCCACCGTCACGGCCCACTAACAAGAACTGCGCCCCCTCCGTCTCTATGGCTGATGTGAATAAAACAAACATGTTAACCCTCGCAAGGGTGCTGGCCCAGACGGCATGCCAAGCGTATCCTCAGAACGCGCAGACCAGCTGGCTGGTGTGTTTACAGACATTCAGTCGCTCCCTATGCCAGTCTGCTGTCCCCACATGCTTCAAGGTGGCCACCATTGATCCTGTACCCAAGAAGGCAAAGATAACAAAAACTAAATGACTACCGCCCCATAGCACTCACTTCTGTCATCATGATGTGCTTTAGGATCCTTGACAAGTCTCTCATCACCTCCACCTTACCGACCACCCACTCCAGTTTACATACCACACTAACAGGTCCACAGATGGCAATTGCACCATCACTCTGCCCTATCCCATCTGGACAAGAGGAATACTTGTCAGAATGCTGTTCGTTGACTACAGCTCAACATTCAACACCATAGTACACTCCAAGCTCATCATCAAGCTGGAGGTCCTGGGTCTGAACCCCGCCCTTTGCAATTGTGTCCTGGATTTAAAGGGCCGCCCCAGGTGGTGAAGGTAGGAAACATCTCCACCACGCTGACCCTCAACACTGGGGACTCACAAGGGTGGGTGCTCAGCCCCCTCTTGTAATCTGTTCACCCACGACTGCGTGGCCATGCACGCCTCAATCAAGTTTGCAGACAACACAGTAGTGAGCTTGATTACCAACAATGAGGCACTTGGAGTGTGGTGTCAGGAAAAAAAACCTCTCACTCAACTTCACCAAAACAAAGGAGCTGATCGTGGACTTCAGGAAACAGCAGAGGGAGCAGCCCCCTATCCACATCCAAGGGACAGCAGTGGAGAAAGTGGAAAGTTCCTCGGCATACACATCAACGACAAACAAATGGTCCACCAACACAGTGTGGTGAAGGCGGCGCAACAGCACCTCTTCAACCTCAGGAGACTGAAGAAATTCTGCTTGTTACCCAAAACACGGACTAACTTCTACAGATCCACAATCCAGAGCATCCTGCCGGGCTGTATCACCGCCTGGTAAGGCACCTGCACCGCCTTCAACCGCAAGGCTGAGGGTGGTGCGGTCTGCACAACATATCACCGGGGGCAAACTACCTGCTCTCCATGACACCTATAGCACAGGAAGATAAGGACAACCACCCGAGCCATTGCCTGTTCACACCGCTTCCATCTAGAAGGCGAGGTCAGTACAGGTGCATCAAGCTGGGCCCAAGAGACGGAAGAACAGCTTCTCAAAGCCATCAGACCGTTAAACAGCCATTGCCAACGCAGAGGCTGCTGCCTACATGGAGACCTAATGACTGGCCACTAACATATTGATCAGTCACTAATGTTTCTTACATTACTCAGATTTATACTGTATATTGCCTAAGCTGCTCGGCCATTGATTTATATGTACATATTCTCATTCACCCCTTTAGATGTGTGTAGTTGGTTTACTTGTTAGATATTACTGCACTGTCGGGAACCAGAAGCACAAGCATTTCAACACTCATTAACAGCTGCTAACCATGTGTTTGTGACATTTTTATTTGTAGGACTACTAGTGGGGGGGTTTTAGCTGTAGGCCATCTAGTGGGTGTAGCTTTCAGAAGCTTATTTACATTTTAAAGTTTGTTCGGTCCTACTGTCCGTGAATGCCAGGCTGTGCACCACGTTCTCACCAACAAAAACAGCCTAATTTGAATGTTACGATTCACATTTCTGTAGCCTTGTATGAAACCAAGACACCAACACCACTAGTGTATAATCACAAATTTAGGAGCGATTTCAGTTATTTGCCAAGCAGAAGGCATCACTGACAGTTACTCAACACTGCAGTAGACTGATATCACAAGCCATTTACCTCCACTCACTGTAAATATAGCCTCGCTATTGTTATTTTACTGTTGCTCTTGAAATGTTTTTAAACTGCATTGCTGGTTCGAGGCTTGTAAACATTTCACTAAGGTTAACACTTGGTTTTGGCGCATTAGACAAATGTGATGTCAAGTCACAGCTATAGCCTGCATACCAACACTTCCTAATAGTAATACTAAGTGATAATGCCCAAGGGGGTTGTGGTATATCAAATTAAATGTTATGTCACATACACATGGTTAGCAGATGTTAATGCGAGTGTAGCGAAATGCTTGTGCTTCTAGTTCCGACAATGCAGTAATAACCAACAAGTAATCTAGCTAACAATTCCAAAACTACTACCTTACACTTGTGTCTATAAGGGGATAAAGAATATGTACATAAAGATATATGAATGAGTGATGGTACAGAGCGGCATAGGCAATATATACAGTAGATGGTATTGAGTGCAGTATATACATATGAGATGAGTATGTAAACAAAGTGGCATAGTTAGTGGCTAGTGATACATGTATTACATAAAGATGCAGTAGATGATAGAGTACAGTATATACATATGAGATATATATAATGTTTACATACCCTACATTATTCTAGGTAGCATTGTTTAAAGTGGCTAGTGATATTTCCCATTATTAAAGTGGCTGGAGTTGAGTCAGTGTGTTGGCAGCAGCCACTCAATGTTAGTGGTGGCTGTTTAACAGTCTGATGGCCTTGATAGAAGCTGTTTTTCAGTCTCTCGGTCCCAGCTTTGATGCACCTGTACTGACCTCGCCTTCTGGATGATAGTGGGGTGAACAGGCAGTGGCTCGGGTGGTTGTTGTCCTTGATGATCTTTATGGCCTTCCTGTGACATCGGGTGGTGTAGGTGTCCTGGAGGGCAGGTAGTTTGCCCCCGGTGATGCGTTGTGCAGACCTCACTACCCTCTGGAGAGCCTTACGGTTGTGGGCGGAGCAGTTGCCGTACCAGGCGGTGATACAGCCCAACAGGATACTCTCAATTGTGCATCTGTAGAAGTTTGTGAGTGCTTTTGGTGACAAGCTGAATTTCTTCAGCCTCCTGAGGTTGAAGAGGCTCTGCTGCGCCTTCTTCACGATGCTGTCTGTGTGGGTGGACCAATTCAGTTTGTCTGTGATCTGTACGCCGAGGAACTTTAAACTTACTACCCTCTCCACTACTGTTCCATCGATGTGGATAGGGGGGTGTTCCCTCTGCTGTTTCCTGAAGTCCACAATCATCTCCTTAGTTGTGACGTTGAGTGTGAGGTTATTTTCCTGACACCACACTCCGAGGGCCCTCACCTCCTCCCTGTAGGCTGTCTCGTCGTTGGTAATCAAGCCTACCACTGTTGTGTCGTCCGCAAACTTGATGATTGAGTTGGAGGCGTGCGTGGCCACGCAGTCGTGGGTGAACAGGGAGTACAGGAGAGGGCTCAGAACGCACCCTTGTGGGGCCCCAGTGTTGAGGATCAGCGGGGTGGAAATGTTTTTGCCTACCCTCACCACCTGGGGGTGGCCCGTCAGGAAGTCCAGTACCCAGTTGCACAGGGCGGGGTCGAGACCCAGGGTCTCGAGCTTGGAGGGCACTATGGTGTTAAATGCCGAGCTGTAGTCGATGAACAGCATTCTCACATAGGTATTCCTCTTGTCCAGATGGGTTAGGGCAGTGTGGTTGAGATTGCATCGTCTGTGGACCTATTTGGGCGGTAAGCAAATTGGAGTGGGTCTAGGGTGTCAGGCCATATACCACAAATCTGAGGTGCTTTAATGCGATTACTCACTAGCTACCAACGTAATTCGACCAGTAGTAATAAGTTATAGCTACATACACCATGGCTGTCAACCAATCACGTTCAGGGCACCAACCACCCAGTTTATAATACTGCACAAATAGCCAACACCTTTTTAGTACCTTGTTCCTGGCCTGCCTCTTCCACTAATCCAATTGTTTCTTATGGACAGAAAAGAGCAGAGGCTCTGAGCTGTCCAATCAGGTCCATTGTTTACTTGTCGAAGTAGTCCCTTCTGACCTATTTAGAGGTTGTGATAGACAACCTCTGAATGCATGAGCCTTTTTAACATTGGTCTGTCCTGTGAATCATTGGGCGGGTGACTGAACGTTATATTTCTCAACATTTAACTATTTTTCACAAACTGGGTCCAGCTAAGATTTTTTCATCTAGCATCAAAATGAAACATGTAAATGTAACCAAACAGGTTTTATTTAGTTCAACTGTTGCATAGTGTTTAAAAACCATCAACACAGCAGTTCTTATTTTAAGTGCTATATTGGTGTGGGAATGCAATACGTAGGACAATGAGTTGGATTCTCTGACTAGATCATAGATGAGGTAGATCTGCCTAGGTAAGACACACACCACTGGTAATAAATACTAATTGGGTAGACTAGACAATTTAAGTCTTCACTCCTCGCAGGCTTGCTCGAGCAACTGGATCTCTCCCAGCCAGGGGCGGCTCACCACCACAAAGGTGCACTGGTAGGTCTGAGGAAACAGGAAGCAACAGGAGTCAGTGTGATCATACACACCTTCAGCAAGCATAGCACCTGACAGAACGTTTGTTGGACATTGCATCTGACATCCTGAGCTACAAATTACCTTGCATCATAAACAATTTATTATTTGTAGAGTAGTCAGGCAAAATGTACCCACAATGAATCTTGGTTTTGATGCCCTCAAATACTGCCAACAGACATTCAATAGAAATGTCACCTGAAACTTCCCTTTGCAACAAACTCAACTGAGCAAAAAGTGAAATGGGTAACACGTTACAAGTAGGATTTCCTAACGGTTTATAAGTAGTTACCAATGTGTTCACTGTTTAACAGGTTATAAACTACAAATTAACCATTAAGCTGTACGTGTAGGAAGCACTGAGCTGAAGTGACAAACAGATCTGGGACCAGGCTAGCCTAGTGGTCCTTACCACAGCTGGGTCCTGATGCACAGCGCAGTGCTTCTCCACACCTCCCTTCCTGCACAGGGTCCTGGCCATCTGTACTGTGAAGATGTACTTCATCCCAGCTACCACCTGTAAGCAGAGGATGGTCAGCACATCAGACCACGGACATAGAAATCACCCATCTTACTTGTATGAGGGACCGGTTGCAGTAATTCATTTATGAATACAGAACAAAGCTCAATGACCGAGTCGCATCTCTTGCAACCGAACCGGTAGCACAAACGACCAGCCGGCTTAGGTAGCAACCTGATGTTTGTGACGTTACTACATCTGGTGGAAGTATGAAATAGTATGAACACTTCTACCAAAATATGTCAATCAATAATTGACTGTTGGTAACCTGTATAGAAAGTGACAATGCCCTCGAAGCCAGTGTTGAGGATATTGGCATGGTTGCCGGCCCCGGTGCCAATATATCCTCCAAACACTGGCTTCCCAGGCATTAGCACTTAGTGCACGCGGTAGAAATACCTTTCACGCCAAGCAACGACCTAATCAACAACGCCATGTATAAAGTAGCTATGGTGTATTCCTAAATTAACGCAACGTACAGAGCGCCGTCTGGGCGCTCATAAATGCAGTGTGGTCAGATTAAATTTCATGGACAGAGTGTGTTGCTGTGAACAGAGTTGATCCAAGCATTCAGACCGTCCAACAGCAGTAAAGGATCCAGGTTAACGCCTCGATCACACCGACAGCATTTAGATGTGAGCGCAACAAAAGTTACATTACCTTTCTACCATGTAGAGTCATAAACGCATACGTTCAATAAATACAAATATGAACCACACATTGGAAATGACCACCAAAATACAATTAGATTGTCGGTGCGATTGAACTGTAGTTGGTAAACTTGCTAGCTACTTCCAGAGACAGATTAGTTCACACCTCAGACCATTTTACTCGCCCAAGCAGTGGAACAAGTACCCAAATTATCACACTTGAGTTACAGTGAAGAAAATGACTCGTTAGTCACCCAGTAAAATAATACTTTAGTTAAGGTATAAAAATAATGTTACGTTCCTAACATTAAGCAAACCAGAGATCACGATTCTTGCGTTTGTCATTAATGGATAGGCAGAGGCACACGCCAACAATTAATGAACTAAGCATGAGTGTTTATTAATGAGTATGCCAGAGCAGAGTAGTAGGGATGATCTCTTCATATGGGAACATTCGACCATTTCTGTCCAGCTAAGCATTTGAAATGTAACAAGTACCTTTGGGTGTCAGGGAAAATGGAGTAAAAGTAGTCAAATAGTAAAGTAAAACAACCAAAAATGACATACGTAGTATTTTAAATGTTGACCCCACTGTCTAACAGAGTTGGTCAGGTTGCCCTCATGTGTAGAGCGTTGATGACTGTTGCTGGCAACAAACTGGGGGTTTTGGGACATTTACTGACACTGGTCCTATTAGACAGGTGTCGTACATTAACTAAAACATTGACCATTCTGCCGCATTCGGAGTGCGTTAATAAATTCACTGGTCTATATTACGATATTTCAACCGTGGAAACTACGCTACACAATGAACGACCAACATTTTGTAGTCGTTCAACTGATAAAAATATTTACAAGGAGGGACTGACCTGTTTCTGAGCCTTGACAACCTTGGCCACCTGCCAAAGATACTGGTCGTTTGTTGCCTTGTTGTATTCGGCCACGGCGAACTGCAGCGCGTCTCTGGTAGCTTGGTCCGTCATATCTGCGTCCACGACGCCACCCGGTGTCCCAGCGGCGCTCGTCACGATGAATGCCACCGCGAGCAAAGGAACGACTATCTTCCAATTCATTTCCCGTCTGATATCGGTCCTTATTGCAACCTCGTTCGTATCAAGTAATGTTACACCACAACAAATCGTCGCCTAAAACGACTTATATAAACGTGTTGAGGTCACTTCTGATTGTTGAGGGGTGGGGCTTGATTTTGATTCCACTAATCACTTCAATTAAAAACCTAACGCCTCCATCACACCGATAGTGAACTTTTGCCTGGCCAGGCGTGTCAAACTCATTCCACTGAGGGCCGAGAGTCAGCGGGTTTGGGGGTTTTCTTCCAATTAAGACCTTGGCAACCAGGTGAGGGGAGTTCCTTACTAATTAGTGACCATAATTCATCAATCAAGAACAAGGGTGGAGCGAAAAACTCCGCAGAAACTCTGCCCTCCTTAGAATGAATTTTACATGGGGCAAGGCTATATTCGTGAATTGACTTCTGAACTTGTTTATATAGCCTATGTCAATGGCCTCAAGTTATTGATGACACAAACCTGAGAAATTAAAATGAATAATTGTATTTTCTTATCACTGCGGACATATGTCAATAGTTTAGTGAAATTGTGCTTTCATGACAACTGAGAAGTAGGAATAAAACGAGATCAAAACATGATGTCAGTGATCTTCAAGTCGGAACTTCTGAGCTCTAGAAAGATGCGTGAGGTCCCGAATTCGAATTCCGAGTTGGATCACCGTTCAAAAATATTTTTCCCAGTCGGAGCTCGTTTGTCCCGAGATCCCTGTTGTCGAGAAAGCACTGAAGTCGGAGAGTTCCGAGTTCACAGTTGATGTGAACGCGACAAACGTCCAGACTTCAATCAATGACCTTCAGTCAGGAGCGCACTTTGGAACTGCAGGACTCTTGAGTAACCATGCAGACAATTGAAGTTCTGAGGTGAGTACTTTTTTATGTGGATAAATAGGGCGTATTTAATCAAACCATTGCGTAAGAGTATATTCATCGCCTATAGATGTGATTAAGACTAAAGAAGTCAAGGAAACGCAGACAGTCCGGATAGAAGGACTGCGGATTGGGGGCGTACGGTCAACAAACAAAGTGGATATTGGTCAAATCGTGATCGATGTATTGTAACAGGCCCACAATTTGGTTACCAATGTTCAGTTTGGATATATTTGGCTGTTTTCACTGCATAACATTTAGAAATCGTCCCTTTCAGGTTTAGAAGGAGTGACCGCAAAATGCTAACTCCCATTTGTATAAACTGGTATCATAGTTAGGATAGAGAAATCTGGGTTTGGAGGCATGTCGTTTTTAAAGGCGCACATGCAGAAATCGCTCCGGCATTTTCTTGGTACAAAAATTCTAATAGTTCGCCTAATGTCAGTTTTATTTGACTACAAGCAAGTATGTTAAGATGATAATCTACACTATTTAAACAGTTGTGAAATATATTTTCCATTACCACATATGTAAAAAACGGTAGCCAATATAAAAACTAATTTGCTTACATGGTGAGATTATTATGGACAAAAGAGCGAAATGCATTGATGATAATTTTACCAGAATGAGACCCTAGTTAATATATTGCAACGACGCATCAAGTTCATCACCTTGCACGTTCATCATAATTGATTGAATCTCTAGCCTAATAAACTGCATGCTTTCCCAACGAGTAGTAGTGGACGGACCAAACGTCATGGTATTACTTGATTACAAATTTACTTTGATTATGATGGTTATTATATCAATATTTGCGCATAAAAGCATTTCCACTGACATTTCTCCCTTAATTAATTTTACAGACAAAAATATCGCACCTTGTCTAGCGTGTTTTGTCGACATTTAGAAAGTTTACCTACAAATGTTATGTTTTCATCAGGCCTGTCGTTATGTTGTTTTAATATGTACTTTACGCGCATAGAATGGTTGAAACCTGGTTTGTGATACTAACTATTTTTTTTTTCCGGGTTGTTTGTGTGTTGTATTCCAGACAGTCCCTCTCCAGCCTGGATCCTACCCAGCAGCAGCAGCTCTTGGTGGCCGGGTCTTCGGTGGCGGTGCTGCTGACCTGTTATTACTGGGTGTATCAAGGGACGAAGACCAAGCGCATTCCAATAGGGGATGGGTGGTGGGGGGCAGGAGAGAAGCCTCAGTCAGAGGATGAGAAGGTTTTCCCCTTTCAGGTCCAGACTTCCGATGAAGAGATACAGGTAGGGTAATAAGGGGGTCAAACTTTATATCAAGTTCATAATTGCTTGTTTCTGGGCACTAACTGGTTCAATCCACTTTGTTTTAACTTGATTTGCCAACATATTGTGACATGGAATCTATATGTAAAATACATTTAGATTTGAAAGAAGTAAAATGTTGTTTGAGCGTGAAATTTCAACCACAGGATTATGTCATCTTGATAACCAAATAAACAGGCAATTGTATAAAATAGGTTTAATGTGTATATTTAAAACAATGTCAGATCATCATTTCTATCCACTGTCGGAAATAAAAACTGTAGGGAAAAAAACAATAGGCTGGGCAGCACCTCCTGTTGGAGAATTGATGTATCTACAGCTACCTTTCGGTATCCCATCCAGGGTATTATCCAAGCCCAGCCATTATATTTATCACACACTATTACACATGTGCTATCGCGAGAAGGATTGTTGTGAGATCTCCAGTTAAAAATGAAATAGATTCACTGTCGCTATTAGTCATTCCAAAGGGAAGGTGTAACAGAGCAAATGAAATGGGATTGTACTTTATCTCTCATACAACATCAATGAGACAATAATAGTGAGTAAAAGTGACAAGTAGCAGGATCAATAGATACTAATATATACATGTAAACAGGATCAATAGATACTAATATATACATGTAAACAGGATCAATAGATACTAATATATACATGTAAACAGGATTAATAGATAGGAATATATACAGTGCCTTGCGAAAGTATTCGGCCCCCTTGAACTTTGCGACCTTTTGCCACATTTCAGGCTTCAAACATAAAGATATAAAACTGTATTTTTTTGTGAAGAATCAACAACAAGTGGGACACAATCATGAAGTGGAACGACATTTATTGGATATTTCAAACTTTTTTAACAAATCAAAAACTGAAAAATTGGGCGTGCAAAATTATTCAGCCCCCTTAAGTTAGTACTTTGTAGCGCCACCTTTTGCTGCGATTACAGCTGTAAGTCGCTTGGGGTATGTCTCTATCAGTTTTGCACATCGAGAGACTGACATTTTTTCCCATTCCTCCTTGCAAAACAGCTCGAGCTCAGTGAGGTTGGATGGAGAGCATTTGTGAACAGCAGTTTTCAGTTCTTTCCACAGATTCTCGATTGGATTCAGGTCTGGACTTTGACTTGGCCATTCTAACACCTGGATATGTTTTATTTTTGAACCATTCCATTGTAGATTTTGCTTTATGTTTTGGATCATTGTCTTGTTGGAAGACAAATCTCCATCCCAGTCTCAGGTCTTTTACAGACTCCATCAGGTTTTCTTCCAGAATGGTCCTGTATTTGGCTCCATCCATCTTCCCATCAATTTTAACCATCTTCCCTGTCCCTGCTGAAGAAAAGCAGGCCCAAACCATGATGCTGCCACCACCATGTTTGACAGTGGGGATGGTGTGTTCAGCTGTGTTGCTTTTACGCCAAACATAACGTTTTCCATTGTTGCCAAGAAGTTCAATTTTGGTTTCATCTGACCAGAGCACCTTCTTCCACATGTTTGGTGTGTCTCCCAGGTGGCTTGTGGTAAACTTTAACCGACACTTTTTATGGATATCTTTAAGAAATGTCTTTCTTCTTGCCACTCTTCCATAAAGGCCAGATTTGTGCAATATATGACTGATTGTTGTCCTATGGACAGAGTCTCCCACCTCAGCTGTAGATCTCTGCAGTTCATCCAGAGTGATAATGGGCCTCTTGGCTGCATCTCTGATCAGTCTTCTCCTTGTATGAGCTGAAAGTTTAGAGGGACGGCCAGGTCTTGGTAGATTTGCAGTGGTCTGATACTCCTTCCATTTCAATATTATCGCTTGCACAGTGCTCCTTGGGATGTTTAAAGCTTGGGAAATCTTTTTGTATCCAAATCCGGCTTTAAACTTCTTCACAACAGTATCTCGGACCTGCCTGGTGTGTTCCTTGTTCTTCATGATGCTCTCTGCGCTTTTAACGGACCTCTGAGACTATCACAGTGCAGGTGCATTTATACGGAGACTTGATTACACACAGGTGGATTGTATTTATCATCATTAGTCATTTAGGTCAACATTGGATCATTCAGAGATCCTCACTGAACTTCTGGAGAGAGTTTGCTGCACTGAAAGTAAAGGGGCTGAATATTTTTGCACGCCCAATATTTCAGTTTTTGATTTGTTAAAAAAGTTTGAAATATCCAATAAATGTCGTTCCACTTCATGATTGTGTCCCACTTGTTGTTGATTCTTCACAAAAAAAAATATGGTTTTATACCTTTATGTTTGAAGCCTGAAATGTGGCAAAAGGTCGCAAAGTTCAAGGGGGCCGAATACTTTCGCAAGGCACTGTACATGTAAACAGGAGGAATAGTGATCAGTAGCAGGATCAATAGAGACGTGTGTGTGTGTATATATACATGTAAACAGGATCAATAGATACTAATATATACATGTAAATAGGAGGAATAGATACTAATATATACATGTAAACAGGAGGAATAGTGACCAGTAGCAGGATCAATAGATGGTCGTGGCAATCAATAATCAACAGCCGTTCAACAGACATACATTTCATCAATGATAATTTAAGAAGCAGCGTATATTGTCTTAGCGGGTAGAGTCCGTGTGGATGGGTAGAGTCCGTGTGGATGGACCGAGTCCGTGTGGATGGGCAGAGTCCGTGTGGATGGGCAGAGTCCGTGTGGATGGGCAGAGTCCGTGTGGATGGGCAGAGTCCGTGTGGATGGACAGAGTCCGTGTGGATAGTCTGTGGGGGAGGGAGAACAGTATTTGTTAGCCATTTGATAGTGTCATGGCCAGCAGATAGATGTTGTTTTGTAGTCAGTTTGGCTGGGCCTTGATGCAACAGTACCCCCTGCTGGACAGGGAGCATGTAGAACAGTGATCCTCAACTGCAATCACTTGGTTCTGCTGTCAGATGAAGCACAGTGATAATACATTAATCTGTTGTCTGAATAAACTAAATATCTGACATTGTCTTCCCCATTTGCAGTAATATACATTTCACTAACAATTAAACCCAAAATCAGACATTTGTTTTTCCATTGGAATTTGGTTGTACTTTTATATGGTTGAAAGTGTAGTGAAAACACATTGGAAATTCAATTAACTTTTATCTTTTTGAGTGGGGGAGTATAGGTTGTAATCTCATTGATCGTCTCAACTAAATATTATCCATGTTGCAATGACGTGGTGTGCCCAGTGAGTTATGGTTGAATATCTTTTAATTTCATGTGAAAATCAAGGGAACATGTAACTTTGTGACCACAACAGGCCTAACACAGGTCTTCCTCCTCCTCCATCATCATCGTCCTCTACAGGACTTGTATGACCGTATTGACAGGACCCGGTACACTGAACCACTGAAGGACACAGGCTTCCAGTACGGCTTCAACTCTACCTACCTGAAGAAGGTGGTCTCCCACTGGAGGCATCAATTTAACTGGAAGAAGCAGATTGCAATACTCAACAAGTATCCTCAATTCAAAACCAATATCGAGGGTTAGTAGGCCTTGATGATCACATCATGATCTTTATAGTGGCAGTTTCTGTCTCTCACTCTGTGTGGTATTTGTCAGACATAATCATTAAAGTCAGTTTAAATGTTGATATAAAGAATAAGGCATTTATAAAAGGCTCATACATGCTTATAACAAGTTACCCCAATGTTTTACCCTCTGCTCCCCGTCCTCTAACCCCTGACTCCTCTTCCTTCAGGATTGGATGTACACTTTATCCATGTGCGTCCACCTCACCGTGAGGGCCAGAGGGTGTTGCCTCTAATGCTGGTGCATGGCTGGCCTGGCTCTGTCTATGAGTTCTATAGGATCCTGCCCTTACTTACTGACTCGCTGGACAGTCTGGCTTTCGAAGTCATCTGCCCCTCCATCCCAGGATATGGCTTCTCCGAGGCCCCTCATAAGCAAGGTGAGGACTCGCTTATGGGGCATAAGCATTCTTTAAAGCAGGGGTGTCTAACTCATTCTGCCGCAGGGGCCGCATTCGGTCTTCGACGAGGTCCAAACGGCTGCACTGAAAAGTTGTTGAATATTTATATATATATATATATATATATATATATATATATATATATATATATATATATATATACTCGCCGTCAATAACTGACATCCTAGCTTTCATTTAGGTGAATATTAGCGAGCTGGACACAGTCAAGAAACTGTACAAATGTACACTGAACAAAAATCTGAATGCAACATGCAAAGGGTTGGTCCCATGTTTCATGAGCTGAACTTAAATAACCCAGACATTTTCCATACGCACAAAAAGCTTATGTCTGAATGTTGTCCACAAATTAGTTTACATCCCTGTGGCATATCAACTTACTGATTAAACAGCATGATCATTACACAGGTGCACCTTGTTCTGAGGACAATAGAAGGCCACTCTAAAATGTACAGTATTGTCACACAACACAATGACACAGATGCCTCAAGATGTGAGGGCGTGTGTAATTTGCATGTTGACTGCAGGATTGTCAACCAGGAATGGCCACCAGAGCTGTTGCCAGAGAATTTAATGTTAATTTCTCTACCATAAGCTGCCTCCAACATTGTTTTTAGAGAATCTGGCAGTACATCCAACCTGCCTCACAACCACAGACCACCTGTTACTGTGCCAGCCCAGGACCTCCACAACCGGCTTTGTCACCTGCGGGATGGTCTGAGACCAGCCACCCAGACAGCTGAATAAACTGTGGGTTTACACAACCGAAGAATTTCTGCACAAACTGTCAGAAACGTCTCAGGAAGCTCATCTACGTGCCTGTCGTCCTCCCCAGGGTCTTGACCTGACTGCAGTTCGGCGTCGTAACTGACTTCAGAGAGCAAATGCTCATCTTCGATGGCCACTGGCACGCTGGAGAAGTGTGCTCTAAATGGATGAATCCAGGTTTCAACTGTTCCGGGCAGATGGCAGACAGCGTGCGTGGTGTCGTGTTGGCGAGCGGTCTGCTAATGTCAACGTTGTGAACAGAATACCCCATGGTGGGGGTATGGTCAGTCATGAGCTGCGGACAACATTGCATTTTTGTTCAATGCAGTTTGAGTACACAGAGATACCAGAGATGAGTGTAATGTTTACTGTTCATTTTTGTTTATTTCACTTTGGTATATTATCTACTTCACTTGCTTTGACAATGTTAACATAAGTTTCCCATGCCAATAAAGCATCCTTGAATTTAATTGATAGCGTGATGAGATCCTGAAGCCCATTGTCGTGCCATTCCTCCTCCACCATCACCACATGTTTCAGTATGATAATGCACGGCCCCATGTCTCAAGGATCTATACGCAATTTCTGGAAGCTGAAAATGTCCCAGTTCTTCCATGGCCTGCATACTCACCAGACCTATCACCCATTGAGCATGTTTGGGATGCTCTGGGTTGACTTGTACAACAGCATGTTCCAGTTGCCACCAATATCCAGTACTTTGAAGAGGAGTTGGACAACATTCCACAATCAACAGCCTGATCAACTCTTTTTTTAAATTTTATTTTATTTTTTGTATTTCACCTTTTATTCAACCAGGTAGGCAAGTTGAGAACAAGTTCCCATTTACAATTGCGACCTGGCCAAGATAGCTTGCCTGGAGGGTTGTTAACAGTGTCCAAGGAGGGGCCAGAAGTATACAGAATGGTGTCGTCTGCATAGAGGTGGATCAGAGACTCAGCAGCAGCAAGAGCGACATCATTGATGTATACAGAGAAGAGAGTCGGTCCAATAATTGAACCCTGTGGCACCCCCATAGACTGCCAGAGGTCCGGATAACATGCCCTGCGATTTGACACACTGTACTCTATCAGAGAAGTAGTTTATGAACCAGGCGAGGCAATCATTTGAGAAACCAAGGCTGTCGAGTCTGCCGATGAGGATGTGGTGATTGACAGAGTCGAAAGCCTTGGCCAGTTCAATGAATACGGCTGCACAGTAATGTTTCTTATCAATCGCGGTTAAGATATCGTTTAGGACCTTGAGCGTGGATGAGATGCACCCATGACCAGCTCTGAAACCAGATTGCATAGCAGAGAGGGTATGGTGAGATTCGAAATGGTCGGTAATCTGTTTGTTGACTTGGCTTTCGAAGACCTATAGATATCGGTCTGTAGCAGTTTGGTCAAGAGTGTCCCCCCCCCCCCCCCCTTTGAAGGAGATGTGTCCCTACATACATAAGCATGAGTTGGCACACACCAAGTGAAATACTTAGTTTAGAGGTGCTGAACGACAGTGAATGAACTTACTTTTGGTTCAACCATAATGCATCATTTATGAGAGAGAGACTTTTGTATATATTTTTAAAGGTATACGCGACCAACATATGCATATATGTGTTCCCAGCCGTGTGAATTCCATATAGTGGGGCTTAGTGACTTTATTTAAACTAACTGATTTCCCTTTCATGAACTGTAACTCAGTAAAATCTTAAATTCTTG
The DNA here is from genome assembly GCF_057628025.1 of Oncorhynchus mykiss. Lineage (NCBI taxonomy): Eukaryota > Metazoa > Chordata > Actinopteri > Salmoniformes > Salmonidae > Oncorhynchus > Oncorhynchus mykiss. The sequence continues at coordinate 44,742,115 of NC_143041.1, read as the reverse complement.
AATTTTGTGTTTTTATGTTTTTGTTCAGTGTAGGTCCATGATCATTTCTACACAGTTGTGATTTGGTTTTAGTCATTTTAAAGTATATGGAGTTTGTCCCCCCCCCACTTCTCTGGACTGATTGGACTGGGGCTGTATGTTTGACACCCCAATTCTAAAGAACTGTGATGGCATAGACCATTTTTTTGCAAACGGCAAAACAAGTTCTGTCACATTGTTTGTTGCAAGAATTTGAGCTGGACATTTCCATATATTCTGCTAAGTGACTTATTATGTATCTCTATCTGGTTCTATCAACTCCACGCCACAGTAATACAGGGTTAGGTTACAGTAACCCCATCATGACAGGCTGGAGGAGTTGTAGAACCTAGAATAGCAATAAATATCCCACTAATACTGTTTTTCTCTGTATTTTTTTAACTTTATTAATCAAACAAGGAGATTCAAGGTTTAGTTTGTTATTTTCTGATTGTGGTAATTCATCTTTTTGGCTTTTTAACCCAGCCCTATTTAGTAAAGTTACTATTAGTTCACTATACTAGGAATAGATAGATGAGTTACTAAGGGCTATAGTCTTCTGTGGTGTCATACTAATGTATCTGCTCTTCTTCTGTGGTGTCCCTCCCTGCAGGGTTTGACACTCTGGCTGCAGCGAGGGTCTTCCACAAGCTGATGGAGCGTCTGGGTTTCTCAGACTATTATCTGCAGGGAGGAGACTGGGGCGCAATCATCACTACTAACATGGCCCAGATGAAGCCAGAGTAAGAACAATTCTCCTCTTTTCTAGATAAGTGCACTTGCACATTCCCCTTCATGGATTTTAAAGCATATAATTGATGTAACCATTGGCTGGAGTGAGTTGCCAGCAGTGTCTAATCCACGAGGGGGACAAACGTGTTGATCTGTTTTGTGGGAACAATATGGTGGAAGCACCTCCACTATACTGATTCTACCTATCCAGACCCTTCAGATACACAGCTCCTCCTCTATACTGATTCTACCTATCCAGACCCTTCAGATACACAGCTCCACCACTATACTGATTCTACCTATCTAGGCCCTTCAGATACACAGCACCTCCACTATACTGATTCTACCTATCCAGACCCTTCAGATACACAGCTCCACCACTATACTGATTCTACCTATCCAGACCCTTCAGATACACAGCACCTCCACTATACTGATTCTACCTATCCAGACCCTTCAGATACACAGCTCCACCACTATACTGATTCTACCTATCCAGACCCTTCGGATTCACAGCTCCACCACTATACTGATTCTACCTATCTAGGCCCTTCAGATACACAGCTCCACCACTATACTGATTCTACCTATCCAGACCATTCAGATACACAGCTCCACCACTATACTTATTCTACCTATCCAGACCCTTCACATTTGCAAATATCGAAGGGTTAGGGTGGCATATCCCAATCTCGCTCCTGGGGACTCCAAGGTGTGCATATTTGGGTGTTTGCTGTACAGCACTACACAGCTGATTTAACTTATCGAGATTGAGTATTTGAATTCACTGTGTAGTGCTAGAGCAAAGAAGAACACAACGTGTACCCCTTGTGGTCCCCAGGACTGAGTTTGGGAAACGCTAGGTCACGGGGACATTTTAGTGTACACAGAATAAAATGTCTTCAGAACATCAACACTGTAACCATCAAGCAGAAAGATTTCTCTGTTGGATGACCACATGTTATATCTTCTCTTCCTGTGCTACTGTGTAGGTGTGTAAAGGGTCTCCACCTCAACATGTTAACTAACAACATGAGGGGGTTCGGTGTCCTGTTTTCAATCCTGATTGGCCGCTACCTGCCATGGCTGGTTGGGTTCACCCGGGAGGATGTCAGGAGGTTGTTTGGTTCAGTAGGTTTCATGGAAAAGAACATCTATGAGATCATCAGAGAGACGGGCTACCTGCACATCCAGGGCACCAAGCCAGACTCCGCAGGTGAGAATGTCATCACACAACTTTTTTTACCTGATATTTCACCTGGCGTTTTGATGATTCACAACTCCCAGGCTTGTTGTTTGAGCATGAGACTGAATGGACTGCTTTGTTGGTCAGTTTTTACCATCGGTCTGTAGTACTCGTCACACCACCACACACACCTGGTGATATGCTTGATCCAGACTTGCTGCAGCTCTCTGTCCCCCTGATTGCTGAATCATTAACCCATATTTTTAACTTGATGATTTATATCTGGTACTGGCACCAAGGTTTGGAAGACGGCCCATGTACTCCAACCTTCGAAGGTGGTGACCATTGTGCCCTAAATCATTATTGGCCTATTTCTAAACTTTCTTGCCTAGCTAAAGTATTGGAATCCTTGATTAAATCTCAGCTAAGATCTTTTGTCTTTGAAATGTAATCTACATTTAAATAAGTTGGTTTAGACCAGGTCATAGCACTCTGCATGCTGCATGCCTAGTTATAAATGTGGTTAACTTTATGGATGAAAGGCAACATTGTGCTGCTCTCTTCATTGACATGTCAAAGGCTTTTGATACTGTTGATCACTCACTGCTAATTCAGAGGCTTTCCTCAATTGTCCTAGACTAGGCTGCATGTAACGGGTTAAAAAATGACTTGACAGCCCTCAATGTTCTACTACACCGCTATGTGGAAGGGCTTGCAAACTATTATGGACTGGAAAGAGAAGCGCAGCCGCGAGTTGCCCCGTGACACGAGCCTCCCAGGCAAACATAATGACTTCTATGCACGCGTCGAGGCAAGCAACGCTGAAGCATGCATGAGAGCACTAGCTGTTCCGGGTGACTGTGATCACGCTATCAGTAGCCGATGTGGGTAAGCCCTTTAAACAGGTCAACATATCAGGACGTGTACTCCGAGTATGCGCTGACATTTTTAACCTGTCCCTGACCGAGTCTGTAATACCAACAGGTTTCAAGCAGACCACCATAGTCCCTGTGTCCAAGACACCAAGGTAACCTGCCTAAATAACTAACGATCCGTAGCACTCAAGTCTGTAGCCATGAAGTGCTTTGAAAGGCTGGTCATGGCTCACATCAACACCATTATCCCAGAAATCCTAGACACAGATCCACAGATGACGGCGTCTTAATTGCACTCCACACTGCACTTTCCTATCTGGACAAAAGGATCACCTATGTGAGAATGCTATTCATTGACTACAGCTCAGCACCATAGTGCCCTCAAAGCATATCACTAAGCTAAGGTCCCTGGGACTAAACGGCTCCCTCTGCAACTGGATCCTAGACTTCCTGATGGGCCGCCCCCAGGTGGTAAGGATAAGCAACAATACATCTCCCACGCTGATCCTGAAGACGGGGGCCCCTCAGGGGTGCATGTCAGTCCCCTCCTGTACTCCCTGTTCACCCATGACTGCATGGCCATCATCAAGTTTGCTAATGACACAACAGCGGCAGGCCTGATCACTGACAACGATGACAGTCTATAGGGAGGTCAGATAACAACCTCTCCGTCAATGTGATCAAGGCGACGGAGATAATCGTGGCTACAGGAAAAGGAGGGCCGAGCACTCCCCCATTCTCATCGACGGGGCTGTAGTGGAGCAGGTTGAGAGCTTCAAACTACCATGGTCCAAGACAGTCGTGAAGAGGACACGACAACACCCATTCCCCTCAGGAGACTGAAAAGATTGATGGTGCTGATGTGAGCCATGAACAGCCTTTCAAAGCACTTCATGGCTACAGACCATTAGTAATTTATGCAGGTTACCTTGGCCGTTCTTGGGCACAGGGACTATGGTAATCTGCTTGAAACGTGTAGGTATTACAGACTCTGTCAGGGAGAGGTTGAAAATGTCAGGTTAGACACTTGGTCAGCGCATGCTCGGAGTACACGTCCTGGTAATCCGTATGGCCCTGTGGCCTTGTGAATGTTGACCTGTTTTTAATGGTCTACTCACATCGGCTACGGAGAGCGTGATCACACAGTCATCTGGAACAGCTGGTCCTCTCATGCAGCCTTTGTTCCACAAATAAGGTCTATTTTCAAAATGTTCTTACATTTTATGTTTAGGTGCCTCAAGGGCGATTCAGAAAGCTGATTGATGACTTTATTACAGATGAATGTGTTTTTTATTATTGTTTTTATTTCTTTTGGGGTTTGTATTTTGTGTGTATTGTATGTATTTCAAGGCTGTAAAAGAGACTATGGTTTCAGTATGACTCCCTGGTAAAATAAATAAATGCAAGGACACACAGACCTCTGATCGTTTAGCTGTGGTAGTCGTACTAATCATATTGTGAAATGTCTCCCCCTGCAGGATGTGGAGTGAATGACTCTCCAGTAGGCCTGGCTGCTTACATACTGGAGAAGTTCTCCACCTGGACTGACTTCAACAACAGGGACTTGGAAGATGGGGGACTGGAGAGGTAGAAGCTACAGTTCAGCCTGTTTACTTTGGGTTGTGAGCGGATAAATATATACTTTAGGGGGTAAATGTATTGCTGTCCCATCAATTACTCTAAATCAAATAATGGTCAGATCTGCCAAAACTGTAGGGGAAACATTCAATACAACTTGTTTTGTCCCAGCAAAACAATGAACCTATTCTATTTGCATGCACATGTTGCCTTGATAGCATCCATTCACAGTCCTATTCACATGACAGCAAACGGGAAAAACTGAAACAGGGACTTCCTGGGTTGTATTTATTAGTGCAAACAATAGCAAAATATTTTGCAACTGGAAAAGTGTTTCTTATTGGAGAATGAATAAAACCCAGGGCTGTTGATTGGTTCATTGAGAGAGCCTGGTTCCTGTCTTTTAGGAAGTTCACCCTGGACGACCTGCTGACCAACATCATGATCTACTGGACCACCGGCTCCATCGTGTCCTCCATGAGGTTCTACAAGGAGAACTTAAAGACCAACATTGACAACAGACTGGATAATCAGTGAGTTTGTATGTGTGGTGGCAGGGTTCTCCAGTATGGCACGGGCTGTTCCTACAGGGTCTGTCCATTTGATGACACAGGCTGTTCCTACAGGGTCTGTCCATTTAATATGACCTGGGCTGTTCCTACAGGGCCTGTTCATTTAATGACATGGGCTGTTCCTACAGGGTCTGTTCATTTAATGACATGGGCTGTTCCTACAGGGTCTGTCCATTTAATGACATGGGCTGTTCCTACAGGGTCTGTCCATTTAATATGACACTGGCTGTTCCTACAGGGCCTGTCCAGTTTAATATGACACGGGCTGTTCCTACAGGGCCTGTCCATTTAATATGACACGGGCTGTTCCTACAGGGCAGTTTAATATGACACGGGCTGTTCCTACAGGGCAGTTTAATATGACACGGGCTGTTCCTACAGGGTCTGTCCAGTTTAATATGACATGGGCTGTTCCTAAAAAAACAATAAGACACTATTTAATAATACATGCCAAGGGACGTATAGTACATGTTGTAGTTTTCTGTGATCCTTGCAGGACTTGAACACATGATCATTCTTGTTTTGTGTTATGATAACAGGCTCCCAATAATGAGATGTTCTATGTGGTTGTTTTCAAAGTACTTTAGTTAAATGCAATGATTGTGAGACAACTGTCTTATGACTAAAAATGTAAATGTGGTGTTTGTTAACCTGTCTCTCGTGTCCTCAGTACGGGGGTGTATGTTCCTACAGGCCTGGCTGCGTTCCCCAACGAGGTAAGGCACGTGCCCCAGTCGTGGGCCAGGGACAGGTTCAGGAACATCTACTCCTACTCTTACATGCCCCGAGGAGGCCACTTCGCTGCCTTCGAGGAGCCACAGCTCCTGGCTGACGACCTGCTGCAGTTTGTGAAGAAGGTGGAGAAGTTGTAGAGTTGATGGATACAAGACGTCGACTCTCCACTCCTTCCAAGTGCCTGGAAGAAAAACCAGCAGGACTGCAGAACATAATAACACTACAGCTTGGAATTGTAGCTTTGTACTAAAAACATTTAAATGTTAATCTAAGATATAAAATCAGAAGCACTGTCTGATTATCAGGTAAATACTTGGTCTATCAGTGATGTTAACACTGCAATATGATCATGCTCAGTGATTGTGTTGGTGTAATATTAAGGCTATACAGTCAACATAATGGACCTATACTGTAATAATGAAATGATCAGCACTTCAATACAGATGTCTTGAAATTCAGATAACAAATGTCTTCCAGATTGCACAACAACTGTGTGAAAGCAGCCTAAAATCACAGATGTCTGTTCTTCTCTTATTGCAATAATGAAATACTGCTATAGTCTACTATACTACTACTATAGTATACTATACTACTGCTATAGTCTACTATACTACTGCTGTACTGCTATAGCATACTATACTACTGCTGCACTGCTAGTCTACTATACTACTGCTGTGCTGCTATAGTATAGTATACTATACTACTGCTGTGCTGCTATAGTATAGTATACTATACTACTGCTGTAATCATGTCTATTGTGACGACCCTGTAAGGCAGGGATGTCAAACTCAGTCCACAGAGGGCCAAGTGTCTGTGGGTTTTCCTTTCAATTAAGACTTAGAAAACCAGTTGAGAGGAGTTCTGTGTACTAATTAGTGACCTTTAATCAAGGAAGGAGAGGAAGGAGTTTTACATGTGCTGTAGTGTCTAATATTTGTGGGGCTGGTTCCCAGGAGTGACCTGGACACATCTTAAGTTTAGTCCTGGACTAAAAATATATTTCAATGGTAGTGTTCCATTGAGCATGGTTTTTAGTCTAGGTCTAGATTAAGCCTAATCTATGTCCCAGAAACCATGATTAATTTTCTGTGGACCCCAGGAAGACCAGCAGTCACTAAGGGGTCAGCTAATGAGGATCCAAATAAACAAATTAAATTAACATCAAGTCAATAACTCACAATGTTGAACACAAAATTTAAACCTTTGTATGCTGCAAAATGTGTATAATTAAAATTAACTTTTTTTGCTTTCATTACAGCACATACCCAAGCTACACCAGACAACATTCATTTCAGTCATAATGTAGAGGTGATGCCAGTCATTCATATGAACCTCTATAGAAACATAGTCCCTGGACTGGGCTTAGGGTTACAGAGAGAGAGTCGTCCCTGACAGAGAGAGGGGTAGACATGTCAATCTGTTCAGTCAACGCCGCTGTCTGTAGTCACAAATTGAGTGCTGATCTAGGACCAGGTACCCTCTGTCCATGTCTTTGTGACATAAAAGGTCAAACTGACTTTAGATCAGCACTCCAGTTTGGCCTTTTCGATCAGTATGAGCAGGTTTATATAGACAGGTTTATATAGACTGAATTCAAACTTCACATCTCTAGTATAGGCTACTTATCCTAAAGAACGATAAGCAAAACGCCTCCGATAAGGGATTCAAATTCAGACAACTTTAATGTCCTCAGAGACAATTCATGTGGCAGCAGTCATTAAACAGATCACATTTTAAAATAAATAGCAAAGGATATTTAATAGCAAATAGGCAGGATTTGATCAGTATGGTGGCTGTCAATGACTTTCAGTTCATCATCACAGCTTTCTCCTAGATCAGCACTCCTACTCTGAGAAACGTTATGATCATGGCCTCCTGTCATCTCATACTATGGCTGTGGTTGGGAATCCTTTCATTGTCACTTGCTGAAGCCTTTGATAGCCATGGGGGTCCTGAAACCACACAACCCTGCCAGTCAGTCTGCCCTCCTCCCAGAGAGGGCTTAGGCCTAGAGACACGAGACAGAGCACTAACGTGTCTCTTCACCCGCGTGGGGCCCTTAACATCCAGTTTGGGTCGGAACCACCCCACAGTCCCTATGGGCCAGATCCATGGCCCTGTGCCGGACAGGTTTAGCGTCAGACAAGTCAAGTTCCCTTGTTGTATTCGGCCACGGCGAACTGCAGCGCGTCTCTGGTAGCTTGGTGGGGGGGAAACAATTGTTTGTTCAAATCCATTTGTGGGGGCCTCCCGAGTGTCGCAGCGGTTGAAGGCACTGCATCGCCATGCTAGAGGCATTACTACAGATCCGGGTTTGATCCCCAGGCTGTACCGGAGCTGGCAGCGACCGCGAGACCGATGAGGATGCGCACAATTGGCCCAGCGTCGTCCAGGTTAAGGGAGGGTTTGCCCGGCCGGGATGTTCTTGTCCCATCGCACTCTAGCGACTCCTGTGGCGGGCCGGGCGCATGTGCACGGACATGGTCTCCCGGTGTACGGAGTTTCCTCTGACACTTTAGCTGGCTTCCGGGTTAAGCGGACACTGTGGTAAGAAGCAGTGCAGCTTTGCTGGGTCATGTTTCGGAGGACAGGTTCTCGACCTCCGCCTCTCCCGAGTCCGAAAAAAGGGGTAAAATATATATATATATTTTTTTTTCTCGTGGGCCGGCTGTCTGCGTTCCCTTGACCTTAGACGATGAATATACTCTTACGCAATGGTTTGATTAAATACGCCCTACTTATCCACATAAAGAAGTACTCACTTCAGAACGTCAATTGTCTGCATGGTTACTCAAGAGTCCTGCAGTTCCAAAGTGCATTCCTGTCTGTCCATCATTGACCGAAGTCAGGACGTTTGCCGCGTTCAAATCAGCTGAACCTGGAAATCTCCGACTACTTTGCTTTCACGTCAACTGGGAACTCGGGGAAAATGAGCTCCGGCTGGGAAAATCTTTTTGAACGGTGATCCAACTTGGAAATCGGGACACTGCGCACCTTTCTAGAGTTCAGACTTTCTTACTTGAAAATCCGATCACTGACGTCTTGATTTGACCTCTTTCCCCTCCCGAGTTGCCAGTTGTCGTGAAAGCACAATTTCACTCGACTATTGACATTATAACTACGATGATAAGATACTCTTCTTAATTCTTAATTTTAATTCCATTTCTCAGGTTTCTATCATCAATAACTTGAGGCCAGTCACCATAGGCTAAATAACAAGCACATAAGTCAAATCACGAATAAAGCCTAGCCCCATGTAAAACTCATTCCAAGGAGGGCAGAGTGTCTGTGGGTTTTCTACCCTTGTTCTTGATTGATGAATTAAGGTCACTAACTCGTAAGGAACTACCCTTACCAGGTTATCTAGGTCTTAATTGAAAGAAAAACCAAAAACCCGCTGTCACTCGGCCCTCAGTGGAATGAGTTTGACACGCCTTGCCAGGCCTAGCTTGTAAGTAACCACTGTCTAATGTCAAAGACACTGGTAACTTCTAACTGTGGTCTCACAGTAGGCTTAATGCTAGAATGTATAAATAGCCAATCTTCCCTAAAGACAATAAAGCCTAGTCCCATTTAGTTTAGCGTCACTTATATAAAAGATAAATTGTTTTTTAAGAAATCCATTGCTGCGCAGGCTCTCATTTAATAATATATTTCCATTATGAGTTATATAGCTGGAGCCTACAACCAAGTGTAACAGTATAACTTTAGACCGAACCAGGGACCCTCTGCACATATCAACAACAGTTACCCTCGAAGCATCGTTACCCATCGCTCCACAAAAGCCGCGGCCCTTGCAGTGCAAGGGGAACTACTACTTCAAGGGCTCATAGCATTTCATAGCTCATTTCACAAGCAAATAAAACGGGGCATGCCACTCTAAACTGTATGCATTAAATGGTTTGACAGAAATGGTAGCAGAAGGTGAATGGTTAACTTTTGTTGCACACATATCCAGACGATGCTTCGTCCCAATTAGCGCAAATTTCTAACGTTACTTGATACGATCAGAGTTGCACTAAAGACCGATATCAGACGGTAAAAATCCTCATGAATTGGAAGATCGTCGTTCCTTTGCTCGCCGTGGCCGAATACAACAAGGGAACTTGACTTGTCTGACGCTAAACCTGTCCGGCACAGGGCCATGGATCTGGCCCATAGGGACTGTGGGGTGGTTCCGACCTAACCTGGATGTTAAGGTCCCCACGCGGGTGAAGAGACGCGTTAGTGCTCTGTCTTGTGTCTCTAGGTCTGGGCCCTGTTTGAATGTTAAATGACGAGACAGAGGCATTGATGCGAGTAACCAGTCTTGTTCAGTACATGACAACACATCCGGGTATCTCAAGCACCCCGGTAAAACACAAGAGTTGCAGTAATGAACATTTACCACTGACTGGCAGGGTTGTGTGGTTTCAGGACCCCCATGGCTATCAAAGGCTTCAGCAAGTGACCATGAAAAGATTCCCAACCACAGCCATAGTATGAGATGACAGGAGGCCATGATCATAACGTTTCTCAGAGTAGGAGTGCTGATCTAGGAGAAAGCTGTGATGATGAACTGAAAGTCATTGACAGCCACCGTACTGATCAAATCCTGCCTATTTGCTATTAAATATCCTTTGCTATTTATTTTAAAATGTGATCTGTTTAATGACTGCTGCCACATGAATTGTCTCTGAGGACATTAAAGTTGTCTGAATTTGAATCCCTTATCGGAGGCGTTTTGCTTATCGTTCTTTAGGATAAGTAGCCTATACTAGAGAGATGTGAAGTTTGAATTCAGTCTATATAATCCTGTCTATATAAACCTGCTCATACTGATCAAAAAGGCCAAACTGGAGTGCTGATCTAAAGTCAGTTTGACCTTTTATGTCACAAAGACATGGACAGAGGGTACCTGGTCCTAGATCAGCACTCAATTTGTGACTACAGACAGAGGTGTTGACTGAACAGATTGACATGTCTACCCCTCTCTCTGTCAGGGACGACTCTCTCTCTGTAACCCTAAGCCCAGTCCAGGGACTATGTTTCTATAGAGGTTCATATGAATGACTGGCATCACCTCTACATTATGACTGAAATTAATGTTGTCTGGTGTAGCTTGGGTATGTGCTGTAAAGAAAGCAAAAAAAGTTCATTTTAATTATACACATTTTGCAGCATACAAAGGTTTAAATTTTGTGTTCAACATTGTGAGTTATTGACTTGATGTTAATTTAATTTGTTTATTTGGATCCTCATTAGCTGACCCCTTAGTGACTGCTGGTCTTCCTGGGGTCCACAGAAAATTAATCATGGTTTCTGGGACATAGATTAGGCTTAATCTAGACCTAGACTAAAAACCATGCTCAATGGAACACTACCATTGAAATATATTTTTAGTCCAGGACTAAACTTAAGATGTGTCCAGGTCACTCCTGGGAACCAGCCCCACAAATATTAGACACTACAGCACATGTAAAACTCCTTCCTCTCCTTCCTTGATTAAAGGTCACTAATTAGTACACAGAACTCCTCTCAACTGGTTTTCTAAGTCTTAATTGAAAGGAAAACCCACAGACACTTGGCCCTCTGTGGACTGAGTTTGACATCCCTGCCTTACAGGGTCGTCACAATAGACATGATTACAGCAGTAGTATAGTATACTATACTATAGCAGCACAGCAGTAGTATAGTAGACTAGCAGTGCAGCAGTAGTATAGTATGCTATAGCAGTACAGCAGTAGTATAGTAGACTATAGCAGTAGTATAGTATACTATAGTAGTAGTATAGTAGACTATAGCAGTATTTCATTATTGCAATAAGAGAAGAACAGACATCTGTGATTTTAGGCTGCTTTCACACAGTTGTTGTGCAATCTGGAAGACATTTGTTATCTGAATTTCAAGACATCTGTATTGAAGTGCTGATCATTTCATTATTAAAGTATAGGTCCATTATGTTGAATGTATAGCCTTAATATTACATCAACTCAATCACTGAGCATGATCATATTGCAGTGTTAACATCACTGATAGACCAAGTATTTACCTGATAATCAGACAGTGCTTCTGATTTTTTATCTTAGATTAACATTTAAATGTTTTTAGTACAAAGCTACAATTCCAAGCTGTAGTGTTATTATGTTCTGCAGTCCTGCTGGTTTTTCTTCCAGGCACTTGGCAGGAGTGGAGAGTCGACGTCTTGTATCCATCAACTCTACAACTTCTCCACCTTCTTCACAAACTGCAGCAGGTCGTCAGCCAGGAGCTGTGGCTCCTCGAAGGCAGCGAAGTGGCCTCCTCGGGGCATGTAAGAGTAGGAGTAGATGTTCCTGAACCTGTCCCTGGCCCACGACTGGGGCACGTGCCTTACCTCGTTGGGGAACGCCGCCAGACCTGTAGGAACATACACCCCCGTACTGAGGACACGAGAGACAGGTTAACAAACACCACATTTACATTTTTAGTCATAAGACAGTTGTCTCACAATCATTGCATTTAACTAAAGTACTTTGAAAACAACCACCTAGAACATATCATTATTGGGAGCCTGTTATCATAACCCAAAACAAACATGATCATGTGTTCAAGTCCCGCAAGGATCACAGAAAACTACAACATGTACTATACGTCCCTTGGCATGTATTATTAAATAGTGTCTTATTGTTTTTTTAGGAACAGCCCATGTCATATTAAACTGGACAGGCCCTGTAGGAACAGCCCGTGTCATATTAAACTGCCCTGTAGGAACAGCCCGTGTCATATTAAACTGCCCTGTAGGAACAGCCCGTGTCATATTAAATGGACAGACCCTGTAGGAACAGCCCGTGTCATATTAAACTGGACAGGCCCTGTAGGAACAGCCCGTGTCATATTAAATGGACAGACCCTGTAGGAACAGCCAGTGTCATATTAAATGGACAGACCCTGTAGGAACAGCCCGTGTCATATTAAACTGGACAGGCCCTGTAGGAACAGCCCATGTCATATTAAATGGAGAGGCCCTGTAGGAACAGCCCGTGTCATATTAAATGGACAGACCCTGTAGGAACAGCCCGTGTCATATTAAATGGACAGACCCTGTAGGAACAGCCCGTGTCATATTAAATGGACAGACCCTGTAGGAACAGCCCGTGTTATATTAAACTGGACAGGCCCTGTAGGAACAGCCCGTGTCATATTAAATGGACAGACCCTGTAGGAACAGCCTGTGTCATACTGGAGACCTCTGCCACCACACATACAAACTCACTTATTGTCCAGTCTGTTGTCAATGTTGGTCTTTAAGTTCTCCTTGTAGAACCTCATGGAGGACACGATGGAGCCGGTGGTCCAGTAGATCATGATGTTGGTCAGCAGGTCGTCCAGGGTGAACTTCCTAAAAGACAGGAACCAGGCTCTCTCAATGAACCAATCAACAGCCCTGGGTTTTATTCATTCTCCAATAAGAAACACTTTTCCAGTTGCAAAATATTTTGCTACAGTGTGCACTAATAAATACAACCCAGGAAGTCCCTGTTTCAGTTTTTCCTGTTTGCTGTCAAGTGAATAGGACTGTGAATGGATGCTATCAAGGCAACATGTGCATGCAAATAGAATAGGTTCATTGTTTTGCTGGGACAAATAAAGTTGTATTGAATGTTTCCCCTACAGTTTTGGCAGATCTGAACATCATTTGATTAAGAGTAATTGATGGGACAGCAATACATTTACCCCCTACAAAGTGTATATTTATCCACTCACAACCCAAAGTAAACAGGCTGAACTGTAGCTTCTACCTCTCCAGCCCCCCATCTTCCAAGTCCCTGTTGTTGAAGTCAGTCCAGGTGGAGAACTTCTCCAGTATGTAAGCAGCCAGGCCTACTGGAGAGTCATTCACTCCACAACCTGCAGGGGGAGACATTTCACAATATGATTAGTACGACTACTACAGCTAAACGATCAGAGGTCTGTGTGTCCTTGCATTTATTTATTTTACCAGGGAGTCATACTGAAACCATGGTCTCTTTTACATCCCTGAAATACATACAATACACACAAAATACAAACCCCCAAAAGAAATAAAAACAATAATAAAAAACACATTCATCGGTAATAAGGTCATCATTCAGCTTTCTGAATCGCCCTTGAGGCACCAAAACATAAAATGTAAGAACATTTTGAAGATAGACCTTATTTGTGGAACAAAAGCTGCATGAGAGCACCAGCTGTTCCAGACGACTGTGTGATCACGCTCTCCGTAGCTGATGTGAGTAGACCTTTAAAAACAGGTCAACATTCACAAGGCCACAGGGCCAGACGGATTACCAGGACGTGTACTCCGAACATGCGCTGACCAACCGGCAAGTGTGTTCACCGGCATTTTTAACAACTCCCTGACAGAGTCTGTAAAACCTACACAATGACCAGCCTTTCAAAGCACTTCATGGCTACAGACTTGAGCGCTACGCGTCATTAGTCATTTAGGCAGGTTACCTTGGTGTCTTGGACACAGGGACTATGGTGGTCTGCTTGAAACCTGTTGGTATTACAGACTCAGTCAGGGACAGGTTAAAAATGTCAGCGCATACTCAGAGTACACGTCCTGATATGTTGACCTGTTTAAAGGGCTTACCCACATCGGCTACGAATAGCGTGATCACAGTCATCCGGAACAGCTAGTGCTCTCATGCATGCTTCAGCGTAGCTTGCCTCGACGCTTGCGTAGAAGTCATTAAGTTTGCCTGGTAGGCTCGTGAAAAAGCTGTTGACATGTCAATGAAGAGGGTAGCACAATGTTGCCTTTCATCCATAAAGTTAACCACATTTATAACTAGGCATGCAGAAGAGTTAGTGCTATGACCTGGTCTAAACCAACTTATTTAAATGTAGAATACATTTTAAAGACAAAATATCTTAGCTGAGATTTAATCAAAGATTCCAATACTTTAGCTATACTTTAGCTAGGTTTAGAGACAGGCCAATAATGATTTAGGGCACTATGGTCACCACCTTCGAAGGTTGGAGTACATGGGCCATCTTCGGACCTTGGTGCCAGTACCAGATATAAATCATCAAGTTAAAAATATGGGTTATTGATTCAGCAATCAGGGGAACAGAGAGCTGCAGCAAGTCTGGATCAAGCATATCACCAGGTGTGTGTGGTGGTGTGACGAGTACTACAGACCGATGGTAAAAACTGACCAACAAAGCAGTCCATTCAGTCTCATGCTCAAACAACAAGCCTGGGAGTTGTGGATCATCAAAACGGCAGGTGAAATATCAAGTAAAAAAAGTTGTGTGATGACATTCACCTGCGGAGTCTGGCTTGGTGCCCTGGATGTGCAGGTAGCCAGTCTCTCTAATGATCTCATAGAAGTTCCTTTCCATGAAACCTACTGAACCAAACAACCTCCTGACATCCTCCCGGGTGAACCCAACCAGCCAGGGCAGGTAGCGGCCAATCAGGATTGAAAACAGGACACCGAACCCCCTCAGTTTGTTAGTTAACATGTTGAGGTGGAGACCCTTTACACACCTACACAGTAGCACAGGAAGAGAAGATATAACATGTGGTCATCCAACAGAGAAATCTTTCTGCTTGATGGTTACAGTGTTGATATTCTGTGTACACTAAATGTAACCGTGACTTAGCGTTTCCCAAACTCAGTCCTGGGGACCACAAGGGGTACACGTTGTGTTCTTCTTTTGCTCTAGCACTACACAGTGATTTCAAATACTGGATAGGTAGAATAAGTATAGTGGTGGAGCTGTGTATCTGAAGGGTCTGGATAGGTAGAATCATTATAGTGGTGGAGCTGTGTATCTGAAGGGTCTGGATAGGTAGAATCAGTATAGAGGAGGAGCTGTGTATCTGAAGGGTCTGGATAGGTAGAATCAGTATAGAGGAGGAGCTGTGTATCTGAAGGGTCTGGATAGGTCGAATCAGTATAGAGGAGGAGCTGTGTATCTGAAGGGTCTGGATAGGTAGAATCAGTATAGTGGTGGAGCTGTGTATCTGAAGGGTCTGGATAGGTAGAATCAGTATAGTGGTGGAGCTGTGTATCTGAAGGGTCTGGATAGGTCGAATCAGTATAGAGGAGGAGCTGTGTATCTGAAGGGTCTGGATAGGTAGAATCAGTGTAATGGTGATAAAGACTGGTATCGAACCAGGGTGACAGTAGTGACGCCTTTAGCACCGAGATGTGGTGCTTTGGACCGCTGTGCCACTCGGGAGTTCTTAGACTGCTTCCTGGTTTTAAACCCTTCTTCCAAAGTGTACAGATGCACACTTTGTCCCCCTCGTGGATTAGACACTGCTGGCAACTCACTCCAGCCAATGGTTACATCAATTATATGCTTTAAAATCCATGACGGGGAATGTGCAAGTGCACATATCTAGAAAAGAGGAGAATTGTTCTTACTCTGGCTTCATCTGGGCCATGTTAGTAGTGATGATTGCGCCCCAGTCTCCTCCCTGCAGATAATAGTCTGAGAAACCCAGACGCTCCATCAGCTTGTGGAAGACCCTCGCTGCAGCCAGAGTGTCAAACCCTGCAGGGAGGGACACCACAGAAGAAGAGCAGACATATTAGTATGACACCACAGAAGACCATAGCCCTTAGTTCACTATACTAGGAATAGAGGAGTTACTCATAGTAACTTTACTAAATAGGGCTGGGTTAAAAAGCCAAACAGATGAATTAACACAATCAGAAAATAACAAACTAAACCTTGAATCTCCTTGTTTGATTAATAAAGTTAAAAAATAACGGAGAAAAACAGTATTAGTGGGATATTTATTGCTATTCTAGGTTCTACAACTCCTCCAGCCTGTCATGATGGGGTTACTGTAAACTAACCCTGTATTACTGTGGCGTGGAGTTGATAGAACCAGATAGAGATACATAATAAGTCACTTAGCGTGCCAGTGGCCATCGAAGATGAGCATTTGCTCTCTGAAGTCGGTTACGACGCCGAACTGAAGTCAGGTCAAGACCCTGGGGAGGACGACGGGCACGTAGATGAGCTTCCTGAGACGTTTCTGACAGTTTGTGCAGAAATTCTTCGGTTGTGCAAACCCACAGTTTATTCAGCTGTCCGGGTGGCTGGTCTCAGACCATCCCGCAGGTGACAAAGCCGGTTGTGGAGGTCCTGGGCTGGCACGGTTACAGGTGGTCTGTGGTTGTGAGGCAGGTTGGATGTACTGCCAAATTCTCTAAAACAATGTTGGAGGCAGCTTATGGTAGAGAAATTAACATTAAATTTTAAATTACACACGCCCTCACAACTTGAGACGTCTGCGTCATTGTGTTGTGTGACAAATACTGCACATTTCAGAGTGGCCTTTTATTGTCCTCAGAACAAGGTGCACCTGTGTAATGATCATGCTGTTTAATCAGTAAGTTGATATGCCACATGCCAGGTGGATGGATTATCTTGGCAAATGCTCAGGAACAGGGATGTAAACTAATTTGTGGACAACATTCAGACATAAGCTTTTTGTGCGTATGGAAAATGTCTGGGTAATTTAAGTTCAGCTCATGAAACATGGGACTGTAGTGAAACGCCAAAGGGATCTACCTCCCGGTCCTCTTCCCCCGTCTTACCCACCAAGGGTAGAGACAGAGATGACCTCGCCTACTGAAATACCGGATTGGGCAAAGCCACCAGAGGACGACTCGAGCCAACCAACTGGTGTCAGGAGGAATCGCCACCTGACTCAAATTACTTAAAAGATTCTAACTTGTTGGATCTGAGAAGCGACTCTCTGATATACCGTTTAACTATTGAACAGCTGTTCTGTCGCCTACTGACCAGGTGCGCGTATACTGATGCAAATTATATGGAGAGGAAACTCTCGGTTGAGCTCAGTACCTCGGCCTTGTTGCGTGCCACGGACGCTGCAGTAGTTCAGCGGGACTGAGAGTCACTCTAGTCCTTTAGTTGATCCCTTGTTAATACCTATGGTTATCTGAATTGACCCTGTCGCCCGCGGCCTTGGTGCTTGTATACTGATGCAAATTATATCCAGAGAAAGGTCTTTGAAACTTAACCTCTCGATTGAGCTCAGTACCTCGCCCTAGTTGTGTGGCACAGACTCGATATTCCAGTGGGGCAGGGAATCAAAAGACAAAAGACCTCTACGCGGACAACGCTTCGATATAGAAAGAGAGGCAGGGCTACGCGAGCGGTCCTGGTTATACCGAGATAACCTGAAGTACCTATAGTGCCCTGTCCAATCCAGGGAACGCTAACCACCTCTAGCACCCCGCTGCCGGCCAAGGGGCGGGGCTGAAGGTTTCGTATCGCGACAGGACCAACCCTTTGCATGTTGCATTCAGATTTTTGTTCAGTGTACATTTGTACAGTTTCTTGACTGTGTCCAGCGCGCTAATATTCACCTAAATGAAAGCTAGGCTGTCAGTTATTGACGGCGAGTGATATATATATATATATAACACATTTTCAGTGCAGCCGTTTGGACCTCGTCGAAGACCGAATGCGGCCGCTGCGGCAGAATGAGTTTGACACCCCTGCTTTAAAGAATGCTTATGCCCCATAAGCGAGTCCTCACCTTGCTTATGAGGGGCCTCAGAGAAGCCATATCCTGGGATGGAGGGGCAGATGACTTCGAAAGCCAGACTGTCCAGCGAGTCAGTAAGTAAGGGCAGGATCCTATAGAACTCATAGACAGAGCCAGGCCAGCCATGCACCAGCATTAGAGGCAACACCCTCTGGCCCTCACGGTGAGGTGGACGCACATGGAGGAAGTGTACATCCAATCCTGAAGGAAGAGGAGTCGGGGGTTAGAGGACGGGGAGCAGTGGGTAAAACATTGGGGTAACTTGTTATAAGCATGTATGAGCCTTTTATAAATGCCTTATTCTTTATATCAACATTTAAACTGACTTTAATGATTATGTCTGACAAATGCCACACAGAGTGAGAGACAGAAACTGCCACTATAAAGATCATGATGTGATGATCAAGGCCTACTAACCCTCGATATTGGTTTTGAATTGAGGATACTTGTTGAGTATTGCAATCTGCTTCTTCCAGTTAAATTGATGTCTCCAGTGGGAGACCACCTTCTTCAGGTAGATAGAGTTGAAGCCATACTGGAAGCCTGTGTCCTCCAGTGGTTCAGTGTACCGGGTCCTGTCAATACGGTCATACAAGTCCTGTAGAGGACGATGATGATGGAGGAGGAGGAAGACCTGTGTTAGGCCTGTTGTGGTCACAAAGTTACATGTTCCCTTGATTTTCACATGAAATTAAAAGATACTCAACCATAACTCACTGGGCACACCACGTCATTGCAACATGGATAATATTTAGTTGAGACGATCAATGAGATTACAACCTAAACTCCCCCACTCAAAAAGATAAAAGTTAATTGAATTTCCAATGTGTTTTCACTACACTATCAACCATATAAAAGTACAACCAAATTCCAATGGAAAAACAAATGTCTGATTTTGGGTTTAATTGTTAGTGAAATGTATATTACTGCAAATGGGGAAGACAATGTCAGATATTTTGTTTATTCAGACAACAGATTAATGTATTACCACTGTGCTTCATCTGAGAGCAGAACCAAGTGATTGCAGTTGAGGGTCACTGTTCTACATGCTCCCCGTCCAGCAGGGGGTACTGTTGCATCAAGGCCCAGCCAAACAGACTCCAAAACAACTTCTATCTGCTGGCCATGACACTATCAAATGGCTAACAAATACTGTTCTCCCTCCCCCAGAGACTATCCACACGGACTCTGTCCATCCACACAGACTCTGTCCATCCACACAGACTCTGTCCATCCACACAGACTCTGTCCATCCACACAGACTCTGTCCATCCACACAGACTCTGTCCATCCACACAGACTCTGTCCATCCACACAGACTCTGTCCATCCACACAGACTCTGTCCATCCACACAGACTCTGTCCATCCACACAGACTCTGTCCATCCACACAGACTCTGTTCATCCACAGGAGTCTACACACTAAGACAATTTACACTGCTGCTAAAATTATCATTGATTAAATGTATTAGTCTGTTAAATAGCTGTTGATAATTGATTGCCACGACCATCTATTGATCCTGCTACTGGTCACTATTCCTCCTGTTTACATGTATATATTAGTATCTATTGATCCTGCTGCTGGTCACTATTCCTCCTGTCATTGGCACAGATCAAACTATACAAGCAGAAGATACAACCAAACAATTCAATATCACTAAATTTTACATCAACCAGAGCTTGGCACACTTGGCCAATTCTATTGTCTAAGTTTAATTAAATTCTGGGTTGAATTGAAACAATAGCTGTTGATGATTTTACTAATGCTATACAGGGCTAAATAGTCTCATCGATGATGTATGAGAGAGTACGGTCCCCTTTCATTTGCTCTGTTACACCTTCCCTTTGGAATTACTTTAATAGCGACAGTGAATCTATTTCATTTTTACCTGGAGATCTCACAACAATCCTTCTCGCGATAGCACATGTGTAATAGTCTGTGATAAATATAATGGCTGGGCTTGGATAATACCCTGGATGGGATACCGAAAGGTAGCTGTAGATACATAAATTCTCCAACAGGAGGTGCTGTCCAGCCTCTTGTTTTTTCCCTACAGTTTTTATTTCCGACAGTGGATAGAAATGATGATCTGACATTGTTTTAAATATACAAAGTAAACCTATTTTATACAATTGCCTGTTTATTTGGTTATCAAGATGACATAATCCTGTGGTTGAAATTTCACCCTCAAACAACATTTTACTTCTTTCCAATCTAAATGTATTGTACATATAGATTCCATGTCACAATATGTTGGCAAATCAAGTTAAAACAAAGTGGATTGAACCAGTTAGTGCCCAGAAACTGCCAGTAAGACTTGCAGCAACTATGAACTTGATATAAAGTTTCACCCCCTTATTACCCTACCTGTATCTCTTCATCGGAAGTCTGGACCTGAAAGGGGAAAACCTTCTCATCCTCTGACTGAGGCTTCTCTCCTGCCCCCCACCATCCATCCCCTATTGGGATGCGCTTGGTCTTCGTCCCTTGATACACCCAGTAATAACAGGTCAGCAGCCCGCCCACGGCCACCGCAGACCCGGCCACCAAGAGCTGCTGCTGCTGGGTAGGATCCAGGCTGGAGAGGGCCTGTCTGGAATACCAACACACAAACCACCCGGAAATGTAAAACAAGTTAGTATCACAAACCAGGTTTATATTCAACCTTTCTATGCGCATTAAGTACATATTAAAACAACATAACGACAGGCCTGATGAAAACATAACATTTGTAGGTAAACTTTCTAAATGTCGACAAAACACGCTAGACAAGGTGCGATCTTTTTGTCTGTAAAATTTATTAAGGGAGAAATGTCAGTGGAAATGCTTTTATGCGCAAATATTGATATAATATCCAACAGAATCAAAGTGAATTTGTAATCAAGTAATACCATGTCGTTTGGTCCGTCCACTACTACTCGTTGGGAAAGCATGCAGTTTATTAGGCTAGAGATTCAATCAATTATGATGAAAGTGCAAGGTGATGAACTTGATGCGTCGTTCCAAAATATAACGAGGGTCTTATTCTGGTGAAATGATCATCAATGCTTGTCTGCCGTTTGACAAATAAACATTTCGCTCTTTTGTCCATTATAATCTCACCATGTAGGCAAATTCGTTTTTTATGTTGGTTTCCGTCTTGCATATAAACAAACTTGCGCTCATCATGTAGGCAGCCTACCCACACCGTATCTACGAGCGGTTGCCAAAACCAGAGATTCGCTATATTTATTTTACTAGGCAAGTCAGTTAAGAACCTATTCTTATTTTCAATGACAGCCTAGTGGGTTAACTGCCTGTTCAGGGGCAGAACAACATATTTGTACCTTGTCAGCTCGGGGATTTGAACTTGCAACCTTACGGTTACTAGTCCAACGCTCCACCCCATAGCAAAACGTTTCCAAACTAGCAGTAGATGAAAATGCGATGGAAACGCAGTCCAACGCTCCACCCCATAGCAAAACGTTTCCAAACTAGCAGTAGATGAAAATGCGATGGAAACGCATTTAACAAGCTTTTTTTTTTATTTTTGCACATGGGAATTTAACTCTTTCGTTCAACCTCCCAAACCCACTCATTGCCCCCCAGGAAAAAATGTGGTATTTCACACAGAGGTAAAAATCTGAATAAAATGTTTGTATGGATGTCAACCCTAATATATTTTCATGTCGTCATCACCAATCAACTGCATTACAGTAAAAGCTGCAAAACATAACTTTTTGGGCAACCAAACATCTGTCATTGAAAGACAGAACATATCTACCGTTTCTTAGACTATGTTCGAAATTTCAAATGTTTTTTTTTTTACTTTGTGTTTTGTACACGAGGTTCAATCAGCTGTTATTACTATATGTGGTAATGGAACATATATTTCACAACGGGTTAAATAGTGTAGTCAAATAAAACTGACATTAGGCGAACTATTAGAATTTTTGCAACCAGAAAATGGCGGAGCGATTTGCCTCTAAACCCAGATTTCTCTATCCTAACTATGCTACCAGTTTATACAAATGGGAGTTAGCATTTTGCGGTCACTCCTTCTAAACCTGAAAGGGACGATTTCTAAATGTTATGCAGCGAAAACAGCCAAATATATCCAAACTGAACATTGGTAACCAAATTGTGGGGCTGTTACAATACATCGATCACGATTTGACCAATATCCACTTTGTTTGTTGACCGTACGCCCCCAACACGCAGTCCTTCTATCCCGACTGTCTGCGTTTCCTTGACCTCTTTAGTCTTAATCACATCTATAGGCGATGAATATACTCTTAAGCAATGGTTTGATTAATTACGCCCTATTTATCCACATAAAAAAAATACTCACTTCAGAACTTCAATTGTCTGCATGGTTACTCAAGAGTCCTGCAGTTTCAAAGTGCACTCCTGTCTGTGCGTCATTGACCGAAGTCTGGACGTTTGTCGCGTTCAAAAATCAGCTGAACTCGGAAATCTCCGACTTCAGTGCTTTCACGTCAACTGGGAACTCACGAAAAATGAGCTCCGAGTGGGAAAATATTTTTCCCCCAACTTTTTTCCAACTTGGAATTCGAAGTCGGGACACTGCGCACCTTTCTAGAGTTCAGACTTTCCGACTTGAAAATTCGATCACTGACGGCTTGATTTGACCTCGTTTTTGCCAGTTGTCGTGAAAGCACCATTTCACTAGACTATTGACATTATGACCACGATCATAAGAAAATACAATTCTAATTCCATTTCTCAGGTTTCTATCATCAATAACTTGAGGCCAGTCACCACAGGCTAAATAACAAGCACAAAAGTCAAATTACGAATAAAGCCTAGCCCCATGTAAAACTCATTCCAAGGAGGGCAGAGTGTCTGTGGGTTTTCGCTCTACCTGTTTTCTTGATTGATGAATTAAGGTCACTAATTTGTAAGGAACTACCTACCCTCACCTGTTTGTCTAGGTCTTAATCGAAAGAAGACATTTTAAAGCGGCCCTCAGTGGAATGAGTTTGACACCCCTGTCAAGTAAGAAACCATTGTTTAATACACCGAGAACGTCTAACAGTAGGCCTAATGCTGGAACGTATAAATAGCCAATCATCCCTAAAGCCAATAAAGCCTAGGCCTATTTAGTTCAGTGTGACTTACAGAGATTTAGATCTTTGACATCCATTGATGTGCAGGTTCTCATTGCGTGTCATAATACTTTCCCATAATGAATTATTTAGCTTAACCTACAACCATATAAATAACCGGGGTAAATCGTTCTGCAAAACGGGCAACTCTGGTTAGCTACGTGATATCTCTTAGATTCTCAGCTTTTATCGACAACACCAACAGTTGTTATTGTTTATAACCGCGGAAATCGACACAGCCGCTCGAGCATGCTTTTGCTGCACAGTCGATTGCGCACCGGACCTCGGGCTCGATGGTGGAGGGTTTGAGACCTGTTCCATGCACTTTCATTACAGTCCATTCATTTCCAAGGGAGAGCTGCGATTGCCTTGCAGCATTGGGTTGCAGAGGCAATTCGTTCTGTGGTGCACACGTTGGCTTTTATCGAACTTTTGCACCAAACTGTATGTGTTAAATGGCTTGACAGAAATTGCAGCCGAAAGTGAATGTTTATGAGTCCCATTTAGCGCACAGCTCACTGTCGGTGTGATGGAGGCGGTCGCTTTTGTGTTGATGTTATTAGTGGTCCGAATCAGCCCCACCCCTCAACAAGCACGAGTGACGTCACCGCGTTTATACAAAAGTTTATATAAAAGTCATCTGAGGCGAGGATGTGTTGTGGTGTAACGTTACTTGTTGCGATCGGAGTTGCAGTAAAGACCGATATCAGACGAGAAAAATGCTAATGAATTGGAAGATCGTCGTTCCTTTGCTCGCGGTGGCATTCATCGTGACGAGCGCCGATGGGACACCGGGGGGCGTCATGGACGCAGATATGACGGACCAAGCTACCAGAGACGCGCTGCAGTTCGCCGTGGCCGAATACAACAAGGGAACAAACGACCTGTATGTTTGGCAGATGGCCAAGGTTGTCAAGGTTCAGAAACAGGTCAGTCCCTTTTTTAAAGATTATTTCATTTAGTTGAAGGACGGCAGTGTTGGCAGTTCGTTGTGTGCGTAGTTTTTTAAATTTTTCATCCCGCTGTTCAATACTTAAATTCACTCTGGCTATCTACTCTAATTTCAGGACAATCTCGTCTGTATGCCAGAGGCAGAATAACAAATGATGTGCATTCGTAAATTCATCTATCGAATATGACCGGTGTCAATAAACGTCGGCCAAAATTCGTAATTAAATTGTTGCCTGCAGCACAGTTGGTCACCGACGCTCCAGATAACAGCCTAACCAGCTGAGCTGGTGCAAGTGGAATGGTCAGATGTTCTCTCATTTGTCTGGAAGCAGCAAGCTTCGAGGGCGTTTATCACTTTTATACAACGGGTTACCAACATATTCAAATATTGATTGATATAGTATCATAACTTTTATTTTGATTATTCATACTATTTCATTATTTCACGAGATGTAGTCCCGAAAAGTCTACGGTTGCTGCCCAAGCGGTCTGGTCGTTCGTTCTATGGTTTCGGTTACCGGAGACTCGACCAGTTAGTCAGTCGTTCAAAATGTTCCATTGAAATACTAGTTGGCAACAGTCTTATCCCTTGCTTGCTTGCTTGCCAACTATGGCTAAATTAGTCACGTCAAAACAATGAAGACAGGATAACAGAAAAGTATTTGCGTTTACGTTTTCTAGCGACATTGTATTTAGATATACACTTAACAATGAGCTATAGAGCTGTGCTATTTCACCTGGCATAGGTAATGTTGTCAGGACACTGTTGTTCAGAGGAACTAGCTAACACAATCACTTCAAATTGAAGCTGAAAGGGCAGAAAACTAGCTGCATTTAATTTGACCTGTATTTCTTTATATATCCATTAAACTATGCCGGTGTGAAATGGTTAGCGAGGTGCGCCCTAATAGTGACTCAACCGGTGTCGTCAATTGCTCTGAGACCTTGACGTAGTTTCCCTTGCTCTGCAAGGGCCGCGGCTTTTGTGGGGCGATAGGTAACGGTGCTTTGTGGGGAGGCAGTTGTTGTGTGCACACGGTCCCTGGTTCGAACCCTGATAGGGGTGACGACTAAGGCAACACCAGCTGCTTCGTGGTTTTTACTGGCCGAGAAACTCTCTTCCCAATGCAAAAGACCGACAGTAATGTTTATACAAATATCCGCTGTTGAAAATCAAATGCCAGTCTAAAAGAAATGGGAGATCAATATCTAGTTGTTGGTTTTTTTTAATTATTTTTTTTACAGTGGATAATCCAAATAAAAGTTTATAAATTGCCTGGCTGGGTTTACTAGAAAGTGGATTGGAGAAAGTGGATTTGCACAGTCAGATGGAACAGATTAAATGGTCATGTCAACATCCTACCTTTAGCTGGTGCTAATTTGTGGAATAAACAATGTCTGAAATGCGGTTTAAACCTATCAGCATCCAGTATTAGACCCACCCGTTTGTATAATTACCTATAACGCAGGGTATGTTTGAACCATATAATTAAATGCTAAAAAAAATATAAAAAATAAATAAATAATAATAATAAAAATAACGTTTGAGCTACTTTTGAAAGCACATTTTGCTAGGACTGGTGGTTAGCTAGACAAGCAAGTCTGTTTGTTGGGTTACAACGGAAACTTCTGTAGCCATCTAGTCAACTTGCTAGCTACTTCGCTGGATGGTGAACACACTTGTGGTAAATTATAGTTTTGACGTAAAAGGAATAATCAACTCAAGAGTTCTATCCATTCTCTGGAAAATAATTTAACTCCGTGTAAGGTCAGTTCCACTCCGCTTTAGTGTCGTGGAACAAGCCTTCCACGTCGTTCATTGTTTTCCATAGAACGCATAGCCCCCTCGTTGATCCCTTACGTAGTTGGTGATGAGTGGAGACAATGGGAGCCTATTGTCTGGAGTAAACACGCTAGGACTAATGTGATTATAAGATGAACATTGCCTTATGTATCCTCTGGCTCAGTGAACAATGCTCACTTGACCATTATGCAGTGGACTCATTTTTTAAACCATGCGGTCATCTGCACTGTTTTTAGTAGTTCAGTTCTAGCCATAGAAATAGAATCACTAGAACAGGTTCCTCATTCAAGATGGGGGATTTCTATGTCCGTGGTCTGACGTGCTGACCATCCTCTCCTCTACAGGTGGTAGCTGGGATGAAGTACATCTTCACAGTGCAGATGGCCAGGACCCTGTGCAGGAAGGGAGGTGTGGAGAAGGACTGCGCTGTGCACCAGGACCCAGCTGTGGTAAGGACCACTAGGCTAGCCTGGTCCCAGATCTGTTTGTGTTAACACTGGCACTTCAGCTCAGTGCTTCCTACATGTACAGCTTAAGAATGGTTCATTTTTAGTTTATAACCTGTTAAACAGTGAACACATTGGTAACTACTTTATAAACCATTAGGAAATCCTACTTGTAACGTGTTACCCATTTCACTATTGGCTCAGTATTGAGTTGTTTGCATAGGGAAGTTTCAGTTGACATTTCTATAGACTAATGTCTGTTGGCAGTGTTTGAGAGCATAATCATGATTAATTGTGGGTACATTTTGCCTGACTACTCTACAAATAATACATTGTAAGGTGATTTGTAGCTCAGGCAGTCAGATGCAATGTCCAACAAATGTTTTGTCAGGTGTTATACTTCCTGAAAGGGTGTGTGATCATACCAACTCGTGTTGCTTCCTGTTTCCTCAGACCAACCAGTGCACCTTTGAGGTCTGGAGCCGCCCCTGGCTGGGAGCGATCCAGTTGATCAAGAATGACTGCCAGCCGTAAAGACCCAAAGGAGAGACGACTTCGTCTCGTCTTCCCCATTACTAGTGCAATGTATTACTAATGCTGGTCAACCTCTGACTATATAAACAAGAATCCAACTAATAATTTGCTTACTTTATTCATTCCCACACCAATAAAAATAACTTGTCTTAAATTTTAGTATTAAAATAGTTTGTAAACTCCATGCAATAGTTGAACAAAATAAAGAAATGGTTTGTTACATCTACATGTGGTTTGTTTATTTATTTTAAAGGTCGGATCAGCTAAATATTGCGGAAAGAATATTAGTTCCATCAATGTAATTGTCTATATCATTTCCAATCCCCCATATATTTTTGGGGTAAATATATATATCCATACACACATGCATACATATACACATACCTATATAGACATACTTTTTAAAAGAATATACCTTTATTATTATTCCCCGCAATCCCTACCGCCGATCCCCCAATTGGAGTAAACTAATAAACACTTCGGCTTTTACCTTCAACTGTGATATGACTAAAGAGTTAATCAGGGTAAACTGGGATCTGACTAAAGAGTTAATCAGGGTAAACTGGGATCTGACTAAAGAGTTAATCAGGGTAAACTGATATGACTAAAGAGTTAATCAGGGTAAACTGGGATCTGACTAAAGAGTTAATCAGGGTAAACTGTGATGTGACTAAAGAGTTAATCAGGGTAAACTGTGATATGACTAAAGAGTTAATCAGGGTAAACTGATATGACTAAAGAGTTAATCAGGGTAAACTGGGATCTGACTAAAGAGTTAATCAGGGTGATTTTTTTTTCCACAAATAGACAGGTATTTTCCTTTCCAAGGTAGCAAGATCTTACCTATTTTTGCTAACTTTCTATAAAAATGTATTTGGGGATTTGTATACCGAGTATGTCCACATCTCCATCAGACCATTTAATTGGTCAACTACATGGTAATGTAAAATTACCATTTTTTTTTTTTAGTGATCCAATACGTAATATCTTATCATAATTTGGTTTTAATCCAGAGAGAATAGCAAAAGTATCTAGATCCTCTATGAGGCTGTGGAGAGACTCTAATTGTGGTTTTAAAAGAGAACATGAATCATCAGCGTACAATGACGCCTTAGTTTTTAAGCCACGGATTTCTAATCCCTTAATATTATTGTTTGATCTAATCTTAACAGCTAACATTTCGACGGCAATAATAAATAGATATGCCGATAGTGGACAACCTTGTTTTACTCTAGAGTTTAAAACTTTCTGAGATGTAGCCATTATTTACTATTTTACACCTAGGGTTCCTATTTAACCCATTTTATAAGAGATTCCCCAAAATTGAAATATTCTAGGCATTTAAATATAAACTCCAGTCGTACTTTATCAAAAGCCTTTTCAAAATCAGCTATGGAAACCAGGCCTGGTGTCCCCGATATTTCATAGTATTCTATTGTTTCCAGTCCTTGTCTTATACTGTATTATCTCCAATGTATCGTCCATGTAAAACACCTGTCATATTAGGATGAATAAGATCTGACAATACTTTTTTAATTCTATGCGCCAAGCATTTTGCTAGGATTTTTGCATCACAACACTGAAGTGTAAGAGGTCTCCAATTTTTTAAATGGACTGGATCTTTATATATACCACTTGGGTCAGGTTTCAGTAATGATATCAGACCACCTTGTTGCGTGTCTGATAATCTACCATTTATATAGGAGTGGTTAAAACATGCTAATAATGGTCCTTTGAGTATATCAAAAGGTTTTGTATACCTCCACTGGTATGTCATCCAGCCCTGGAGTTTGGTATACTTCCACTGGTATGTCATCCAGCCCTGGAGTTTGGTATACTTCCACTGGTATGCCATCCAGCCCTGGAGTTTGGTATACTTCCACTGGTATGCCATCCAGCCCTGGAGTTTGGTATACTTCCACTGGTATGTCATCCAGCCCTGGAGTTTGGTATACTTCCACTGGTATGTCATCCAGCCCTGGAGTTTGGTATACTTCCACTGGTATGCCATCCAGCCCTGGAGTTTGGTATACTTCCACTGGTATGCCATCCAGCCCTGGAGTTTGGTATACTTCCACTGGTATGTCATCCAGCCCTGGAGTTTTGTATACCTCCACTGGTATGCCATCCAGCCCTGGAGTTTGGTATACTTCCACTGGTATGTCATCCAGCCCTGGAGTTTGGTATACTTCCACTGGTATGTCATCCAGCCCTGGAGTTTGGTATACTTCCACTGGTATGTCATCCAGCCCTGGAGTTTGGTATACTTCCACTGGTATGTCATCCAGCCCTGGAGTTTGGTATACTTCCACTGGTATGTCATCCAGCCCTGGAGTTTGGTATACTTCCACTGGTATGTCATCCAGCCCTGGAGTTTGGTATACTTCCACTGGTATGTCATCCAGCCCTGGAGTTTGGTATACTTCCACTGGTATGTCATCCAGCCCTGGAGTTTGGTATACTTCCACTGGTATGTCATCCAGCCCTGGAGTTTGGTATACTTCCACTGGTATGCCATCCAGCCCTGGAGTTTGGTATACTTCCACTGGTATGCCATCCAGCCCTGGAGTTTGGTATACTTCCACTGGTATGTCATCCAGCCCTGGAGTTTGGTATACTTCCACTGGTATGTCATCCAGCCCTGGAGTTTGGTATACTTCCACTGGTATGTCATCCAGCCCTGGAGTTTGGTATACTTCCACTGGTATGTCATCCAGCCCTGGAGTTTGGTATACTTCCACTGGTATGTCATCCAGCCCTGGAGTTTGGTATACTTCCACTGGTATGTCATCCAGCCCTGGAGTTTGGTATACTTCCACTGGTATGCCATCCAGCCCTGGAGTTTGGTATACTTCCACTGGTATGTCATCCAGCCCTGGAGTTTGGTATACTTCCACTGGTATGTCATCCAGCCCTGGAGTTTGGTATACTTCCACTGGTATGCCATCCAGCCCTGGAGTTTGGTATACTTCCACTGGTATGTCATCCAGCCCTGGAGTTTGGTATACTTCCACTGGTATACCATCCAGCCCTGGAGTTTTCCCATCCTTAAAGGCTTTAATTCCATCAATAAGTTCCTCCTTTGTAATTTGGCCTTCACATGAGTCTTTCTGTACAGATGTTAATTTTACAATATTATTAGGAAAAAAATCCATACAATTAGTTTCAGTTAGTGGAGATGGAGGAGCCTGAAATGAAAACATATTCTCGAAGTACTTTACTTCCTCTTTCAAAATATCATTTGGTGAATCATGCGTGACTCCATTTGTAAGTTTTAATTAAAAAAAATTGGTAGCATTTCTATATTGAAGATTTTTCCCCATATTCCATCCAGTTCGCTTTATTTTTATAATATATTACACGGGATCTTTCTTGAATAAGTTCCTCCATTTCTTTGTTTTTCCTCTAAATTATTCTGTGCCTCTATAGTACCGTTTTTATTGCTATCTAACTGTACTGTTAGTCCTTCAATTTCCCTTGTTAATATGGACTCTTTTGATCTAAATTGCTTTTGTTTTATTGATGAGTACTGAATTGCATGGCTTCTAAAGGCACACTTAAAAGTGTCCCATACAATAAGGGGATCTGCTGTGCCTACAGTGGGGCAAAAAAGTATTTAGTGAGCCACCAATTGTGCAAGTTCTCCCACTTAAAAAGATGAGAGAGGCCTGTCATTTTCATCATAGGTACACTTCAACTATGACAGACAAAATGCGGGGGAAAAAATCCTGAAAATCACATTGTAGGATTTTGAATGAATTTATTTGCAAATTATGGTGGAAAATAAGTATTTGGTCACCTACAAACAAGCAAGATTTCTGGCTCTCACAGACTCTCACAGGTCCACCAGCGACTCCTGTGTCTATATCCACAGTAAAACAAGTCCTATATCAACATAACCTGAAAGGCCAGCAAGGAAGAAGCCACTGCTCCAAAACTGCCATAAAAAAAAGTCAGACTACGGTTTGCAACTGCACATGGGGACAAAGATCAGACTTTTTGGAGAAATGTCCTCTGGTCTGATGAAACAAAAATAGAACTGTTTGGCCATAATAACCATCGTTATGTTTGGAGGAAAAAGGGGGAGGCTTGCAAGCGAAAGAACACCATCCCAACCGTGAAGCACGGGGGTGGCAGCATCACGTTGTGGGTGTGCTTTGCTGCAGGAGGGACGGGTGCAATTCACAAATTAGATGGCATCATGAGGGAGGAAAATGATGTGGACATATTGAAGCAACATCTCCAGACATCAGTCAGGAAGTTAAAGCTTGGTTGCAAATGGGTCTTCCAAATGGACAATGACCCCAAGCATACTTCCAAAGTTGTGGCAAAATGGCTTAAGGACAACAAAGTCAAGGTATTGGAAGTGGCCATCACAAAGCCCTGACCTCAATCCCGTAGACAATTTGTGGGCAAAACTGAAAAAGCCTGTGTGAGCAAGGAGGCCTACAAACCTGATTCTGTTACACCAGCCCTGTCAGGAGGAATGGGCCAAAATTCACCCAACTTATTTTGGGAAGCTTGTAGAAGGCTACCCAAAACGTTTGACCCAAGGATAAACAATTTAAAGGCAATGCTACCAAATACTAATTGAGTGTATGTAAACTTCTGACCCACTGGAAATGTGATTAAAGAAATAAAAGCTGAAATAAATCATTCTCTCCACTATTATTCTGACATGTCACATTCTTAAAATAAAGTGATCCTAACTGACCTAAAATGAAATTTTTACGAGGATTATATGTCAGACATTGTGAAAAACAGATTAAATATTGTATATAGATTGTATATAAACTTACAACTTCAACTGAATCTTATCTCAGTTCACTGGTCACAATAACACCCACCCGTAGCACACGTTCACCCGGCCACAGCTGGCACCAAAATAGCCTCCAACACTCTCCTCAGCAAACTGGATGCAGTCTATCACAGTGCCATCCGTTTTGTTACCAAATCACCTTATACCACCCACCACTGCGACCTGTATGCTCTAGTCGGCTGGCACTCGCTACATATTCGTCGCCAGACCCACTGGCTCCAGGTCATCTATAAGTCTATGCTAGGTAAAGCGCTGCCTTATCTGAGCTTACTGGTCACGATAACAACACCCACCCATAGCACATGGTTCTAGCAGGTATATCTCACTGATCATCCCCAAAGCTAACACCTCCTTTGGCCGCCTTTCCTTCAATTTCTCTGCTGCAAGTGACTGGAACGAATTGCAAAAATCGCTGAAGTTGGACACTGATATTTCCCTCAACAACTTTAGACATCAGCTATGTGATCAGCTAACCAATCGCTGCAGCTGTACATAGTCCATCTGTAAATAGCCCATCCAATCTACCCATACTGTTTTTATTTACGTTTCTGCTCTTTTGCCCACCAGTATCTCTACTTGCACATCATCATCTGCTCATTTATCACTCCAGTGTTAATCTGCTAAATTGTAATTCTTTGCTACTATGGCCTATTTATTGCCTACCCCCTCATGCCTTTCACACACTGTATATAGACTTTCTTTTTTCTACTATGTTATTGACTTATTTATTGTGTTATTGGCTTGTTTATTCCATGTGTAACTCTGTGTTGTTGTCTGTGTCACACTGCTATGCTTTATCTTGGCCAGGTCACAGTTGGTAAATGAGAACTTGTTCTCAACTAGCCTACCTGGTTAAATAAAGGTGTTCTCAACTAGCCTACCTGGTTAAATAAAGGTGTTCTCAACTAGCCTACCTGGTTAAATAAAGGTGAAATAAAATAAAAATATATAAACTGTATGGATGAACTTTGATCAGTCATTAAATATGATGCTTTTATATGCATCTTATCAATGCACATGATTCAAATACCTTTAACACTAGCGAAGATTAAGTTGTGCTTGTGTTGGTCCATGCTCATTTTAAGTGTAAGCTGTGTGGTTTACAGTAGAACACAACAAAGGAAAATATTCCACTTGTATTCTTAACTATAACATTTTTATCAGTGTTGTGTTTAGAGATCTGATTGGTAAATGTTAATTCAATAACTGAAATGGAGGATGCTTGTTCATTTAATCGTTTTATTGTATAAAACTAAAAATAGAAACCATCTCTCCTTCACCTTTGTTAGTTGATTGCTGAACTTTTCACAGGCTGATGCTACCACCTAGTGGTTTGATTTCCTCAGATGTGATGTTTTATACTTTAAAAGCAAAACAACTCAAAAAGTTTAGACTAGACAAAATGTTGTACTGTACAACAATTTAACATTCTCAACACAGTGTAAGCAGTGCATTTTCTAGCTTGAATACAACACTACACTAAAATAAGAACTGTTTTCAAACTTGTCAAGCTCAAAATCGGGCAATGACGCAAAAAGACTGACACAGGTCAAGAGTAAAACATGCTAAATTGTCTGTTTCTGAGCAGACTGCGACACTCCTTTGTCCAAGTCACCAGTCAAATGTGACCGAGTGTCAGAAAAGCCAAGGTACTTTCTGTATCTGGGGGTGAGAGTACTTCTAGGTCCATCTGCTACATCAAGCAGCAAAGACACCACTCCTTCACCTCCTCTCGGTGTACTCCTCCAGTCGTACCAGCCATCTCTCCCAGTACTGTAACACCTGGTCTGAGCTCAGTCGATGAGGATGGGCTGGGGAACCATCTTTATAGGCCACCACGATCAGTCCATTCTCAACCTGCAGAGACAAGGGGGGGGGGGGGAATCAAGCACATAGTTTAGCACGTAGGAAAGAGATATGGTCATGTTTCATGGTCGGAGACAGAGAGAGTCAGCCAGTCCCAATTTGCTCCGTGCCCCTCCCCCTTGGCCCTAACCCTTGGACGTTTGCAAATCTGTAAGGTGGCAGCCATACTGAATGCTCCTTCACAATACTGCTTATACCTACCCAGAACCTAAAGGACTGAATGCTCCTTCACAATACTGCTTATACCTACCCAGAACTGGAAATTCCTTCACTGCACCTGCTTATACCTACCCAGAACTGGAAATTCCTTCACTGCACCGCTTATACCTACCCAGAACCTAAAGAACTGAATGCTCCTTCACTGCACCTGCTTATACCTACCCAGAACCTAAAGGACTGAATGCTCCTTCACAATACTGCTTATACCTACCCAGAACATAAAGAACTGAATGCTCCTTCACTACACTGCTTATACCTACCCAGAACCTAAAGAACTGAATGCTTCTTCACAATACTGCTTATACCTACCCAGAACCTAAAGAACTGAATGCTCCTTCACTACACTGCGTATACCTACCCAGAACCTAAATAACTGAATTCTCCTTCACTGCACCTGCTTATACCTACCCAGAACCTAAAGAACTGAATGCTCCTTCACTGCACCTGCTTATACCTACCCAGAACATAAAGAACTGAATGCTCCTTCACAATACTGGCTTATACCTACCCAAAACTGGAAATTCCTTCACTGCACCGCTTATAACTACCCAGAACTGCAAGCATTGAAGGGTTAGGGCCAAGGAGGAATGGTAGGAAGCGAATTAGAACAGGCTGAGAGAGTATGGTGGTCTCCAGTGGTGTAGTGGAGGGTAAACAAGGGGAAATACCGTTTACGCAGCTTTTGTATTTTGCGTGAGTGATTACCCATCTTCTGCTGAAAAATACATTTTAAGTTCCTGGGAGCGTTACTGTAACTCACCACAAACTGCAGTCAACATTTACTCACCTATTATTATTTTTTTACCACTACATCACTGGGGGTCTCGCTCAAATCATACCTACCTGGTAGTTGTAGTTCACGTCGTTGTTTAAGGCCCCAACGTAGGCTGCCACCTGTAGAGGGTTGTCGTAGGTGTTGCTGAGGAAAGGTTTAGACCTCTCCGATGTCTTCCAATCGATCACACACAGCACACCCCTGAGGAAGGAAGGCTGAGCTTTAGTTTCCCAGAAACAGATTTAAAACTAGTTCAGGGCCCTTCCAAATTAGATTCTCCATTGAGCATGCATGTTTTATAATCCAGGACTAGGCTTTATCTGGCTACCCATACTAGATTACGGAGACATAATTTCTAGATTAGCAGGTGCTCTCGAGCAGCTAGATGTTCTTTACCATTCCCCCATCAGATTTGCCACCAATGCTCCTTATAGGACACATCACTGCACTCTATACTCTGAAAACTGGTAATCTCTGTACACCCACTGGTTGATGCTTATTTATAAAACCCTCTTAGGCCTCACCCCCCCTTATCTAAGATACCTACTGCAGCCCTCATCCTCCACATACAACACCCATTCTGCCAGTCACATTCTGTTAAAGGTCCCCAAAGCACACACATCCCTGGGTCGCTCCTCTTTTCAGTTCACTGTAGCTAGCGACTGGAACGAGCTGCAACAAACACTCAAACTAGACTGTTTTATCTCAATCTCTTCATTCAAAGACTCAATCATGGACACTCTTACTGACAGTTGTGGTGGCTTCGCATGATGTATTGTTGGCTCTACATGATTGCCTTAATGTTTGTACCATGTTTTGTTCTGCTACCATGTTGTGCTGCTGCCATGTTGTTGTCATGTGTTGCTGCCTTGCTGTGTTGTTGTCTTAGGTCTCTCTTTATGTAGTGTTGTGGTCTCCCTTGTCGTGATGTGTTTTGTCCTATATTTTTCTTTGTAATGCCAGCCCCCATCGCCACAGTAGGCCTTTTGTCTAGACCGTCATTGTAAATAAGAATTTGTTCTTAACTGACTGCCTAGTTAAATAAAATAAATAAAATCACACAAGTGGAGAGAATGAATAAAAGTGTGAGGTAGAGTTTGAGTCGACTACATTGCAGAAAATGAATTACATCAGATTACTACATCATGTGATGTGGTTAGCTGACATGTTGAACACCTATCAAGTTATTGAGAGAGACATCTATTAGTGGTCTGCAATGTAGTTAGCCTGGAACGTGGCCATCATCACCATCCTTACCTGTAGCGAGCCACACAGTCCACAATCCCCAGATAGCCTAGTTTTTCATGTTGTACACGGCTCTCGATGGCTCTCACTCCCCTAACGTCCTCCAGTACATGGCGTACACTTTCCATGTATCCCTCTACCTCCGATGGCATCTCTGGTACCTCCTCAGGATCTTCCCCCGGTACCTCCTTTGTTGTCAACGGGAGAACACTCTCCACGGCCGTATGGAAAAGCTTCCCTTGCCTGAAGAGATCTAACATAGAAACATTTGGTTCATTTGAATGACAGTGTGTGTATCATGTCCTCATTTGTAGAACATTCATATTTTAGAGCCTTAAAAAAAAAAAAAACTTTAGAATCAGAGGGTTCTGCCTACTTACTCTGACTGTATTCCTTAAAGCCATCCTCTCCCAGTTGAGCTATCATCTTCCTCCTCCATCTCTCCAGGTAAAACTGTTGCTCCGGGGACATAGTCTCCTGTAGGATACGGGTCACACTGGGCACTGAGCCCCTGTCCTGACCCCTCCGTAGGATAATTCTGGCTGGAGCCCCTCCAAGCTCAGTTTCGCCAAAATCAAATACCCGGTCTTGGTTGAGCAACGGGTGGAGGATTTTAGGCATTTTGGAAGGTGTTGTGTTTCGATTAGATGGTGTTGGGGACTTTATCACAGGTCCGTAGATTTGAACATCTTGCTCCTCTATGATGTCGGGAGTTTGAGCACTGACTCTGTGGGACACAACTGACTTGAAGAGTGAGGAGTAGCGTCCGCTGTCCACGGAACTGTATGGACTGCTTTTCTTGCGAGCTGGAGAGACATTGGAGGTGGAGAAAGTATTCAAGGAGGTCCGGGTACAATGGGAGAGGAGTCCACTGACAACCCTAGATGACTCCCCAACACGCTGGGCACATCTCAACAGCTGATGTAAAAGCATTTCAGCTAGCTAACGTTAACTAGTTAAATAAATATATCCTACAACGTTCACTGTGTCTGTATCTTTGCGTTTGTTGCTAGGTATTTAAAGTGACTCAAGACAGCAACGGCAAAGTTATGCTTTGGTTTCATTAAATAATTAATGAAGATAGAAAATAACGAATTAAGTTAGATGATAGTCGTCACCTCTCCCAAAAGTCGCGCCATTTTTGTTACAACTTTCTAACCGGACAGCGAGAGGTTGCCGGGGCTTGTATTTTTTTCTCACGTAAATCCTGCTTGGGACATGATAGAAAAAACTACAAGTCCAGTAAATCATTTGAAGGTGTGTCTTTGAAACTGGTCCGTGTTTTTCTGACATGGAACCAAAGTGAACGTTGATATTGTAGCTGGAAACAGCCCCACCCCCCCCCCACCCCTAAAAAAAAGCTTGTTTGAAAAGTGCACATATTCCGTGGCCATATACAGTTCCTTTTTAAAATATGTAATAATTTATGATGTTTAATTGTTGTATCGGTATGTTTTAAATGCCACGTGCGTTGAATCAACAACAAAAAAAGCAACGAACTATTTTGATTGACGTTCAGAAACGTTGTCCAATCAAAAACATCAGTGCGAATCAGTGGGCGGGATGTATCTGTTATGGGACAGTTGGTGCGGGGTGTGTTTTCAGAAGCTTGCTAATATAGATTTGCAGCACACGATCTGTACGTTTTTATTGTATATATATATATTTTATATAACAATCATGACATCTACCATTGATGATAGTGACAAAGAAAAGGTAAGTTATGAGCGATATACGTGAATAACGTCTTATCGTTAGCTATATGGTTAACGAAACGTTAGCTAGCTGGCTAGCTGTAGTTAGATAAGACAATTTAGCTAGGAAGTTTATGAGACTGCTCACTTTCTACAACGGTACGTTATTTAGCTAGCTAACGTTATTCGTACAATCTTTGATAACTTTAGCGGACTAGCTAATGAACTGAAACACTATCTAACTTAACTATAACGTACATTTTGTTTTTAAATTGAACATTTATTTAACAAGGCAAGTCAGTTAAGAACAAACTCTTATTTACAATGACGGCCTCCCGGGGGAACCTGCCTTGTTCGGGGGCAGAACGACGACATTTTTATTTTTTAACCTTAAACTTTCGGTTACTGGCCCAACGCTCTAACCACTAGGCTACCTGCCGCCCCATGGTGTGGTAAACGCAATGGTGTAAAGTTTTAAGTACAAATATTTTAAAGTACTATTTAACTTCAGGCTAGGGTCTATATTTCTCCACTTTTTTGTGTGTGGGGGGGGGGGTGTGTGTGTGTGTGTGTGTGTGTGTGTGTGTGTATCTGTACTTTACTATTCACATTTTTGGGAAACGTTTACTTCACTACATTCCTAAAGAGAATAATGTACTTCTTACTCCATACACTTTACTTTCCCGACACCCAAAAGTACTCATTACACGTTGACGGGAAAATGTTCCAATTCACACACTTCTCAAGTGAACATGTGGTCATCCCTACTTCCTCTGTTCTGGTTGACTCACTAATCACAAATGTTTCGTTTGTAAATGATGTCTGAGTTTTGGAGCATGCCCCTGGCTGTCAATAAAAACAAATTGTGCCGTCTGATTTACTTACTATAAGGAATTTGAAATTATTTTTTTACTTTTGTTACTTAAGTACATTTTAGCACTTCAATTCACTTCTGATACTTAAATATATTTAAAACCCAAATATTATATAGTTTCTCAAGTAGTATTTTGCTGGGTGACTTTTACTTGAGTCATTTTCTATTAAGGTATCTTCACTTTTACTCAAGTATGAGAATTTAGCAATTTTCCCACCACTGCATAAACGTTAGTATTATTAGCAGAGATGGTATAGAAAGCATTCCATTTTCTTTGGTATTGGTCTAGCTAGCTAACGTTAGCTAGCTACTTCATCATTTAATGTTATTTTCACAATATTATGAATTATTGTATAGTCACCAATTTAGGCTACTTTAGTTTTGACATAAAATGTTTTTATATTGTAGGCTCTCTACAAAAATCTGGGCTTTTATGGCACAGAGGGCAGTGCATTGGCTTCTTCAATAATGTCAGACCAGGCTTGCTGGTTCAATTTATGCTCTTGCAGTTTCCTCCCAATCACTATATTTGGAATTATATGTGGCTAGATGGCTGTTTATTTTTCCAGTATGGTGCACAGACCAGTGAGCATTGCCTTTGGGGGACTTGCAACATGGCATTAACAGGTTACTTTTTGCATTGTATATTCTTTGGTGCACAATCATCAGTGTTATGTGCAAAGCATATTGTCCTGGCCTATGAAGGGAGAACTCAGATGGCTTACATATGGAGTTCTTTGGAATTGGAAAGGCCTGTGGTTTAATAAAAAAAAATCCCTTATTTTTCATTTCCTGTGAGACTTAAAGAGGAAATACATTTCCAGTCCTTTGATTTCTGTTGACTTTGCAAAGCTCAGTATCAGAGTTCAGGCAGTGGTATGGTGAAACTACGAATAGGCTGTGGATCATTCACACGGTACTAGCCTGTATCTCTGAATCATAACATCTGGATCAAGTTTATGATCAATGTTTCTCAAATTAAATTTCACCCACTCAAACAAAAAACAGTCGTTCAGATGGGAGATATTTAGCCTTGACAACAATAACCATAGGGAGTGGTAAAATGGCACCAACAGATCTGGGACCAGGCTAGTAGAAACATACACTAGCGGACTCTTGGGAACTGACTTGTTTTGGGAAAACGGCTGGAGTTATTCAATCCCAAGTATGAGTCACATATCACAGGACTTTGAATTCAGTGAAGAGTAATGGGAGTTACTGGTAATCCACTCTAAAGCGAAAAAGAGCTTTTGTTTGTTAGGCCTACCCGTATTCACCTCTCCACTCTGTCCTGTACTGTCTAAGGTCACATTCAATAGTGCATGGGTAGTCAACAGTAAGGTTTTCAAGAATGTGTTATGGAGTTTGGACTAGGTGGCCCTGAGACATGGTCTGCTGTAATCTACTCCCATGTCTCATAGGTAGTGTAGGACACTTGTTGTCCAGGCCTCCCATAGCATAACAGACAGCATTCCCTTCCTGTGAATTCCCTCATCTTGAATTTTTTTTATTTTACCTTTATTTAACCAGGCAAGTCAATAAGAACAAATTCTTATTTTCAATGACGGCCTAGGAACAGTATAGATGAGAGATATTCATTTGACTTTCTGTCTCACGTACAAGCATATGTAAACATATTTTTACAGATGAATGATTCTGCCAACTGGTAGTTGTGGAACCTGGTCCTTGATTCTGTTCTCCTCTCTTAGGCCCTCTCTGTGTCTGTGGACCTAAACAACGACACCTCTCTACTCATCGACATTCCTGATGCACTCTGCGAACGAGACAAAGTCAAGTTCACTGTCCACACCAAGGTATGTATTAAACACTGTTTAACCGTCTTTATCCCTCTGATTTGATCTGAAGTGTACTGAACAAAAAAATATAAACGCAACAATTTCATTAATTTTTACTGCATTACAGTTCCTATGAGGAATTGAAAATAAATGCATTAGGTCCTAATCTATGGATTTCACGTGACTGGGAATACAGATATGCATCTGTTGGTCACATATCTTTTTAAAAAGGGGGGTGGGGGGGGTCTTACGATGGACCTCAGGATCTCGTTGTGGTATTTTGTGCGTTCAAATTGCCATTGATAAAATGCAATTGTGTTCGTTATCCGTAGGTTATGTCTGCCCATGCCATAACCCCAACCCCACCATGGGGCACTCTGTTTACAACGTTGACATCAGAAAACCGCTCGCCTACACTATGCCATACAAGTGGTCTGCTGTTGAGGCCGGTTGGACTTACTGCTAAATTCTCTAAAATGACGTCCATCAAATTTTGAGACACTTGTGGCATTGTGTTGTGTGACAAAACTGCAAAAAAGATAGTGTACTTTTATTGGCCCCAGCATAAGGTGGACCGGTGTATTGTTTAATTAGCTTCTTGATATGCCACACGTGTCAGGTGGATGGATTATTTTGGCAAAGGAGAAATGCTCACTTACAGGGATGTAAACAAATTTGTGTGCAAAATTTTAGCGAAATAAGTTTTTTTTTGTGTGTGTGTGTGAATGGAATATTTAATTTAACTAGACAAGTCAGTTAGGAACAAATTCTTATTGACAATGACGACGCTGAGCCAATGGTGCGCCCGCCCTATGGGACTCCAATCATGACCGGTTGTGATAGGGCCTGGAATCGAACCAGGGTCTGTAGTGATGCCTCTAGCGCTGAGATGCAGTGCCTTAGCACCACTGCACCACTCGAGAGCCCCATGAAACATGGGACCAACACTTTACATGCTGCTTTCATATTTTTTGTTCTGTGTGTATTTTTTTGTTGTTAATGCTTTTAATTGTTATTAATTTAATGAATTTAATTTAATTGTTTATATTTAATGTTTAATTGACTTGAATTGTCTTGTCTTGTCTGTCTCACCAGACCACCCTGAGCTCCTTTCAGAAGCCAGACTTCTCTGTTCCTAGGCAACATGAGGACTTTATCTGGCTCCATGACGCTCTGGTTGAAACTGAAGACTACGCTGGGCTCATCGTGAGTGTCCTGTTAAATCCACCAAACACACACACTGGTTTGAGACTACGCTGGGCTCATCGTGAGTGCCCTGTTAAATCCACCAAACACACACTGGTTTGAGACTATGCTGGGCTCATCGTGAGTGTCCTGTTCAATCCACCAAACACACACACTGGTTTGAGACTATGCTGGTCTCATTGGGAGGGACTTGAGTAGTCTATATCAGTGGTTCTCAACTGGTTTTGCATCGGGACCCAAATTTAAACAGGTTGTCTGTCTGTCGCGACCCAGTATTCACATCGCAAATTTTTTTTTTCCAAAATACAATCAGGAAAACTGTTTCTGATGCTATATAGACATTAAATGTAGCAACTTTATGACAAGGGAACACAATTCCCACCCCTTTCCTGGTTTGAAACCACAAAAATCTACCAAAATGGTGTTGCTAATAGCTCTATATTAAGTTAATTCATTATAATTTCCACCCTGTTTAAGTTCAGACCAGAGTATTTATTTATTTTTGTACTTTACACCCCTTTTTTCGATTTTGTCTCATCGCTGCAACTCCCCAACGGGCTCGGGAGAGGCGACGGTCAAGTTATGACCTGCCTAAACACGCTCCCTAACACCCATCCGCTTAACTGTGTGTGTGAGAGAGAGAAAAATAAATGTTCCTTTTTCGGGACCCTTTCTTTCATAGATAATTTGTAAAAATCCAAATAACTTCACAGTTCAATGAACCATAAACAATTAATGAACATGCACCTGTGGAACGGTCGTTAAGACACTAACAGCTTACAGACAGAAGGCAATTAAGGTCACAATTATGAAAACTTAGGGCACTAAAGAGGCCTTTCTACTGACTATGAAAAACACCAAACCAAAGATGCCCAGGCTCTCTGCTCATCTGTGTGAACCTGCCTTAGGCATGCTGCAAGGAGGCATGAGGACTGCAGATGTGGCCAGGGCAATAATTTGCAATGTCCGTACTGTGAGGCGCCTAAGACCAGGACGGACAGCTGATCGTCCTCACAGTGGCAGACCACGTGTAACAACACCTGCACAGTATTGGTACATCTGATCATCACACCTGCGGGACAGGTACACATGTTAAGTTTGCTGAAAATAAACGCAGTTGATCGTGAGAGGACATTTCTTTCTTTTGCGTTTATATAATTTTGAATGAAAAAAATCTATTTTTTTAAAATTAAAAATAAAATATTTGGTTTGTATTTATATATTTTCATTTTCCATAAAAAAATAATATTTTTTGCTCAGGCACTCGTGACCTGTTCAAAGCAGGTCGTGACCCACCAGAATCGCTGGTCTACGAATCGCTGGTCTACGAAACACACACCGCTTATTTATAGTTGACGGTCATGTCACAAGTTCACCGTCTGTCATTACATGTAAATCATAGGAGGTTGGTGGCACCTTAATTGGGGAGGAGGGGCTCGTGTTAATGGCTGAAGTGGAACGGTATCAAATACACCAAACAGTTTCCATGGTTTCCATGTGTTTGATTCCATTCACTTCGTTCCTAATAATAATAATAATGAGCCGTCCTCCCCTCAGCAACCTCCACTGATGTAAATGTTATTTGATGAAGGGGAAAGTGCAGAGGACTCTGTAGTGTCTGCTCACCTGATTTTAATAGCATCGACTCTATCAACTGAGTTTTTTTATTACAGCTCTGCATACAGGGATTATGTCTGTGGGTGGTAGGAGGTTGCTGGTAGCTGGTGTAAGAAATCTTACCAGAAACCTCATCCACTCGCCTCTCCTCCCTATCTGTCCAGATCCCTCCAGCGCCCCCGAAGCCAGACTTTGAGAGCCCCAGGGAGAAGATGCATAAACTGGGCGAGGGAGAAGCCACCATGACCAAGGAGGAATACACCAAGATGAAGCAGGAGTTAGAGGCGTGAGTTTCCACCCTTGTCATTGTGTCCAAAGCTTAATTGGCACATTTAAAAAAATGTTTTTATTTGTTTCTCTTGAAGCTTGTGCTTAATGATTCCTGTGGGAAAGATTCTGGTGATCAGTCTGTGAGCTCTGTCAGTTAGTAATTGTCTGTCTACTGTCTCTCTTCCAGTGAGTACCTGGCTGTTTTCAAGAAGACTGTTCAAGTCCACGAAGTATTTCTGCAGCGTCTATCTTCTCACCCCGTCCTGAGCAAGGACAGAAACTTCCAGATATTCCTGGAGTATGACCAGGATGTGAGTTTGACACTTGGAGAAGGAAACTGAGAAAACAGACTGTGTACTCGTTCATTAGAGCATACCGTAGCAAAAACATTTTGCAATGGAAAAGGAACGTTCTGTTATTTGACAGTTCAGATAGTACCTCTGTTTTTGAGTCATTTTCTTCCATGTTGTGCCTACTGAACACTGCTCTCTGGTCAGTACTGTTGGAGGGAGAGATGGGGGACGGTACTGTAGGGGGGCGAGGGGGGGGGGCGGTACTGTAGGGGGGAGAGGGGGGGGACGGT
The DNA here is from genome assembly GCF_057628025.1 of Oncorhynchus mykiss. Taxonomy (NCBI): domain Eukaryota; kingdom Metazoa; phylum Chordata; class Actinopteri; order Salmoniformes; family Salmonidae; genus Oncorhynchus; species Oncorhynchus mykiss. The sequence goes on along the minus strand of NC_143041.1, from coordinate 44,698,064 downwards.
ACTGTAGGGGGGAGAGATGGGGGACGGTACTGTAGGGGGGAGAGGGGGGGGACGATACTGTAGGGGGGAGAGGGGGGGGACGGTACTGTTGGAGGGAGAGATGGGGGACGGTACTGTAGGGGGGCGAGGGGGGGGGGCGGTACTGTAGGGGGGAGAGGGGGGGGACGGTACTGTAGGGGGGAGAGATGGGGGACGGTACTGTAGGGGGGAGAGGGGGGGGACGATACTGTAGGGGGGAGAGGGGGGGGACGGTACTGTAGGGGGGAGAGATGGGGGACGGTACTGTAGGGGGGAGAGGGGGGGGACGATACTGTAGGGGGGAGAGGGGGGGACGATACTGTAGGGGGGAGAGGGGGGGGACGATACTGTAGGGGGGAGAGGGGGGGGACGGTACTGTAGGGGGGGGACGGTACTGTAGGGGGGAGAGATGGGGGACGGTACTGTAGGAGGGAGAGATGGGGGACGGTACTGTAGGGGGGAGAGGGGGGGGACGGTACTGTAGGGGGGAGAGGGGGGGGACGGTACTGTAGGGGGGAGAGATGGGGGACGGTACTGTAGGGGGGCGAGGGGGGGGGGGGCGGTACTGTAGGGGGGGGAGAGGGGGAGGGGGCGGTACTGTAGGGGGGAGAGGGGGGGGACGGTACTGTAGGGGGGCGAGGGGGGGGGCGGTACTGTAGGGGGGAGAGGGGGGGGACGGTACTGTAGGGGGGAGAGGGGGGGGACGGTACTGTAGGGGGGAGAGGGGGGGACGGTACTGTAGGGGGGAGAGGGGGGGGACGGTACTGTAGGGGGGAGAGGGGGGGGACGGTACTGTAGGGGGGAGAGGGGGGGGACGGTACTGTAGGGGGGAGAGGGGGGGGACGGTACTGTAGGGGGGAGAGATGGGGGACGGTACTGTAGGGGGGAGAGATGGGGGACGGTACTGTAGGGGGGAGAGGGGGGGGACGGTACTGTTGGAGGGAGAGATGGGGGACGGTACTGTAGGGGGGAGAGGGGGGGGACGGTACTGTAGGGGGGAGAGGGGGGGGACGGTACTGTAGGGGGGAGAGATGGGGGACGGTACTGTAGGGGGGCGAGGGGGGGGGGGCGGTACTGTAGGGGGGGGAGAGGGGAGGGGGCGGTACTGTAGGGGGGAGAGGGAGGGGGCGGTACTGTAGGGGGGAGAGGGGGGGGACGGTACTGTAGGGGGGCGAGGGGGGGGGGGCGGTACTGTAGGGGGGAGAGGGGGGGGACGGTACTGTAGGGGGGAGAGGGGGGGGACGGTACTGTAGGGGGGAGAGGGGGGGGACGGTACTGTAGGGGGGAGAGGGGGGGGACGGGACGGTACTGTAGGGGGGAGAGGGGGGGGACGGGACGGTACTGTAGGGGGGAGAGGGGGGGGACGGTACTGTAGGGGGGAGAGGGGGGGACGGGACGGTACTGTAGGGGGGAGAGGGGGGGGACGGTACTGTAGGGGGGAGAGGGGGGGGACGGTACTGTAGGGGGGAGAGGGGGGGGACGGTACTGTAGGGGGGAGAGATGGGGGACGGTACTGTAGGGGGGAGAGGGGGGGGGACGGTACTGTAGGGGGGAGAGATGGGGGACGGTACTGTAGGGGGGCGAGGGGGGGGGGGCGGTACTGTAGGGGGGGAGAGGGGGAGGGGGCGGTACTGTAGGGGGGAGAGGGGGGGGACGGTACTGTAGGGGGGCGAGGGGGGGGGGGCGGTACTGTAGGGGGGAGAGATGGGGGACGGTACTGTTGGAGGGAGAGATGGGGGACGGTACTGTAGGGGGGAGAGGGGGGGGACGGTACTGTAGGGGGGAGAGGGGGGGGACGGTACTGTAGGGGGGAGAGGGGGGGGACGGTACTGTAGGGGGGAGAGATGGGGGACGGTACTGTAGGGGGGAGAGGGGGGGGACGGTACTGTAGGGGGGAGAGATGGGGGACGGTACTGTAGGGGGGCGAGGGGGGGGGGGGGCGGTACTGTAGGGGGGAGAGGGGGGGGACGGTACTGTAGGGGGGAGAGGGGGGGGACGGTACTGTAGGGGGGAGAGGGGGGGACGGGACGGTACTGTAGGGGGGAGAGGGGGGGACGGGACGGTACTGTAGGGGGGAGAGGGGGGGGACGGTACTGTAGGGGGGAGAGGGGGGGGACGGTACTGTAGGGGGGAGAGGGGGGGGACGGTACTGTAGGGGGGAGAGGGGGGGACGGGACGGTACTGTAGGGGGGAGAGGGGGGGGACGGTACTGTAGGGGGGAGAGGGGGGGGACGGTACTGTAGGGGGGAGAGGGGGGGGACGGTACTGTTGGAGGGAGAGATGGGGGACGGTACTGTAGGGGGGCGAGGGGGGGGACGGTACTGTAGGGGGGAGAGGGGGGGGACGGTACTGTAGGGGGGAGAGATGGGGGACGGTACTGTAGGGGGGAGAGGGGGGTGACGGTACTGTAGGGGGGAGAGATGGGGGACGGTACTGTAGGGGGGAGAGGGGGGGGACGGTACTGTTGGAGGGAGAGATGGGGGACGGTACTGTAGGGGGGCGAGGGGGGGGACGGTACTGTAGGGGGGAGAGGGGGGGGACGGTACTGTAGGGGGGAGAGGGGGGGGACGGTACTGTAGGGGGGAGAGATGGGGGACGGTACTGTAGGGGGGAGAGGGGGGGGACGGTACTGTAGGGGGGAGAGGGGGGGGACGGTACTGTAGGAGGGAGAGATGGGGGACGGTACTGTTGGAGGGAGAGATGGGGGACGGTACTGTAGGGGGGAGAGGGGGGGGACGGTACTGTAGGGGGGAGAGGGGGGGACGGTACTGTAGGGGGGAGAGATGGGGGACGGTACTGTAGGGGGGCGAGGGGGGGGGGCGGTACTGTAGGGGGGGGAGAGGGGGAGGGGGCGGTACTGTAGGGGGGAGAGGGGGGGGACGGTACTGTAGGGGGGCGAGGGGGGGGGGGGGGGCGGTACTGTAGGGGGGAGAGATGGGGGACGGTACTGTTGGAGGGAGAGATGGGGGACGGTACTGTAGGGGGGAGAGGGGGGGGACGGTACTGTAGGGGGGAGAGGGGGGGGACGGTACTGTAGGGGGGAGAGATGGGGGACGGTACTGTAGGGGGGAGAGGGGGGGGACGGTACTGTAGGGGGTAGAGATGGGGGACGGTACTGTAGGGGGGCGAGGGGGGGGGGGCGGTACTGTAGGGGGGGGAGAGGGGGAGGGGGCGGTACTGTAGGGGGGAGAGGGGGGGGACGGTACTGTAGGGGGGCGAGGGGGGGGGGGGGCGGTACTGTAGGGGGGACGGGACGGTACTGTAGGGGGGAGAGGGGGGGGACGGTACTGTAGGGGGGAGAGGGGGGGGACGGTACTGTAGGGGGGAGAGGGGGGGGACGGTACTGTAGGGGGGAGAGGGGGGGACGGGACGGTACTGTAGGGGGGAGAGGGGGGGACGGTTTTGTTTGTGTGACACTTATTGCTGAATCCTCTTCATTCCTATTTGGAACAAAACGGGCTCCACAAGAGGAACTGTTGCAGTTCACGTAATCAATGTTACGTTGCGAACTTGTACTGTGGTGTCATTAGCTGAGTCATGTCTCCCGAGTAAGTCCTTTCCCTTCCTGTGATTGGTCCGTGTAGCTGAGCGTACGGAGGAAAAATGCCAAGGAGACGTTTGGGAGTTTCTTTAAGAACATGGTGAAGAGTGCTGATGAGGTCATCATCTCAGGGATAAAGGTGGGTGTGGCCTCCTCATATCATACAATAGCTCTGTTTCGAGCGCATCAAATCCATGATGCATTGTGGGTAAATGCTGACTGACCGATCTACAGGTAGTAATGAGTAGTTATTTTTTTAACGTAAGGTGATTTGTAGCAGTCGCCTGCGCTATTGGCTTCAATGTCAAACAAGCCCAATGTTTTTACTGCGGATTTACGTAGGAAAGCCATTTTGTGAGGTCGGCTATGCATTTAAAAACTAGAGAGTGAAACCATACAATGCATTACAGCAGCAGCCTCAAAGAACGAGAGACAGAACGTCACGGTTCAGCCGAGCAGGGCCCTTCATGTCCACAATGAAGATATGACATTGTATGTGTGTCTTTATCTTAGGCAGAAGGTTGATGCTGGTTGGAACTTTTTTGTTCTGAACAGAACCGCTTTTTTTCCCGACCAGCAAAATAAAGTTGTGAACCGGTTCCAACCAAAACAAAGGAAGTCTAAACAGGATTTTCAGCTTGCAGGCAGATGCTGGAATACATTTCTGAGTGACAGTGAGGGCTTTGCATAGGCTCTTTGTTACCATTTCTTATGTGGGGCTACATGCTTTTAAAATAACGGTTCTGTTCTAGAACAGTATTGATCACTTTCTTTCCGGAGTTCCGTTTGTCTGATCCCTGAACCAGTTCCAACCCTTGCTTTTTAAATAATTTTTCTTGCAGGAAGTAGATGATTTCTTTGAGCAGGAGAAGACCTTCCTGCTTGATTATTCGTCCAAGATCAAAGACTCCACTGCCAGGGCAGAGAAGATGACCCGCTCCCACAAAAGTAGGACTATGATAACAACACCAACAAACATCTGTTGTGAAATATGAATAGGAATTATCTCTTTGCTTTCTTGTTATTGATAAGAACAACCCCCCCCCCCCCCCCCCCCATTTATTTTTATAAAGCTATTTTATTACATCAGCAGTTGTCACAAAGTGCTTTAAAGATACACAGCCTAAAACCCCAAAGAACAAGGCTGAGGGGTGGCCTGTTCTCTTCTGGCTGTACCGGTTAGAGAGGAACCAGGCTCAGAGGGGTGCCCTGTCCTCTTCTGGCTGTACCGTGTAGAGAGGAACCATGTTCTGAGGGGTGGCCAGTCTTCTTCTGGCTGTACCATGTAGAGATTTAAGAAGTTCATGATAGTTTTAAGAAGTTCTAACATTCATAGATGACCAGCGGGATATGTGGTGCAACTTCTTCCACTATGTTATCCATACTGGGTGTTGATTATCTTGTTTTCTCTCTTTGTTTCAGATGTTGCTGATGATTACATCCACATCTCTTCTACATTGAGCAGTCTCTCTGTCGATGATAACACAGCACTTAAAAAGTGAGTAAACAATATAACTATATTACAGCATGGGGACGTTGTTACCTCGAGCCAACAACAGGTTACAAAATGTAATGTTGTTTTTTTTAATCATCTCTACCCCAGTATCAGAAGGAGGAAAACAAATGGGAAAATAAAGTTTGCTCAACTATTTATAGGTTTGTGTGTTCCCTTCAGGCACTTTGAGAAGCTATCTGACCTGTTTGAGAAGCTCCGGGTAAGAACCACAGTGCTGATCTTCTGCACTCCTCCTCAACTGTTGTACATTTTCATCAACATTCATTTTGTGAAGTCAGCAATACATTTAAACACTTGTGTTTGCTTTTGAGCTGTGTATATTTCACTTTTTTTATATATATATATTTATTTATATATATATTTATATTTTTATATATATATTTTTTTATATTTATTTTATATATATATTTTTGTTGTAACATGTAAAGTGATTAGTCATCTAGCAGATGCTCTTATCCAGAGCGACTTCAAGTTAGTGTATTCATCTTGGGGATGTACATTTTTCCTCAAAGTAGCCAATCAGCTAGTAATGAAAAGTCAAGTGTGAGTGTTAGTTCACGAAAGGCCAAGGTGTTATTTTTGTGTGTGTCTGACCATGATGGTAGTGTCCCATCTCAAGTCAAACTGTACCTGTCACTGGCTTCTTAACAACAGGTGTAGACTAACAGGGAAATGCTTAATTACAGGCCCTTCACAACAATGCAGAGATAAATAATGGAAAGATAACAATATGAGGAATAAATACACAATGAGTAATGATAACTTGGCAATATACACAGGGTACCAGTACAGAGTCCATTTGCAGGGGTACGAGGTCGTTGATGTTATATGTACATATAGCCAGGTGTAAAGTGACTAGACACGCAGGATAGATAATAGACATTAGCAGCAAGTGTATTTGATGTGTTAAAAAAAAAAAAAGTTAGTGTAAAAAGAGGGTCAGTGCAGATAGTCCGGGTAGCTATTGGCTAACTATTTAACTAACTGGCAGTCTTATGATGGGGGTTAGAAGCTGTTCAGGGTTCTGTTGGTTCCAGAGCTGGGCCTGTGATGTCATAAATAAATAAAGATCTGTGTTCTATGACATCACTCTACCCTCCACTTTCTTCTGGCCTGACCAGATGGAGAGATGTATAAATATGTGTTCTGTCTGTCCGTCTGGTCCTGCCTGTAGAAAGTGGAGGGTAGAGTGGCGTCGGACCAGGAGCTGAAGCTCACCGAGCTGCTACGCTACTACATGAGGGACATCCAGGCAGCCAAGGTGAGCCACCTCTAGTCTGCCAGTCTGTTTCTCTCTCCAAAACCCCGATGAGCTTCTATTGACCGTTGAATTGTTGGTATGAGATCCATCGAACTGTTGGTGGAACATCCAAGACCACCAGAGTGCTGGAGTTTATTTCATTCTATTGGAATAGTTTTATTCTAAATGCACCTGGAAACACAATAGGCGTGCGTGTTACTTACATTACCTGGAAACACGATAGGCGTGCGCGTTACTTACATTACCTGGAAACACGATAGGCGTGTGTGTTACTTACATTACCCGGAAACACGATAGGCGTGTGTGTTACTTACATTACCTGGAAACACGATAGGCGTGTGTGTTACTTACATTACCTGGAAACACGATAGGCGTGTGTGTTACTTACATTACCTGGAAACACGATAGGCGTGTGTGTTACTTACATTACCTGGAAACACGATGGGCGTGCGTGTTACTTACATTACCTGGAAACACGATAGGCGTGTGTGTTACTTACATTACCTGGAAACACGATAGACGTGCGTGTTACTTACATTACCTGGAAACACGATGGGCGTGCGTGTTACTTACATTACCTGGAAACACGATAGGCGTGTGTGTTACTTACATTACCTGGAAACACGATGGGCGTGCGTGTTACTTACATTACCTGGAAACACGATAGGCGTGTGTGTTACTTACATTACCTGGAAACACGATAGGCGTGCGTGTTACTTACATTACCTGGAAACACGATAGGCGTGCGTGTTACTTACATTACCTGGAAACACGATGGGCGTGCGTGTTACTTACATTACCTGGAAACACGATAGGCGTGTGTGTTACTTACATTACCTGGAAACACGATAGGCGTGTGTGTTACTTACATTACCTGGAAACACGATAGGCGTGTGTGTTACTTACATTACCTGGAAACACGATGGGCGTGCGTGTTACTTACATTACCTGGAAACACGATAGGCGTGTGTGTTACTTACATATTTCACGGACAAGAAAATAACAAGCTTATTGTCACCACATATAGAAAACCACTAGATCAGTGATGTTTCTGCTTATAAGTTAAGTATAGAAATCCTAAGATGTGTAAAATAAATGAGATCCAGCTCAGGACTCTAGCTATGTATTTGGTTTGTAAACTTGCTAGCGAAGTGGCTAGATGTCAAGATCAATCTTCTTGGTCACAGCAGAGACATTCAACCCCCTCCGGGATCAACATCTCTGTTGCGTAATGTTTTTCTTTTTTTTACGTCCCAAAAATAATAATAATAATAAAAAACCTTTTGTACTGAAATAAATCCCCGTTGTGTGCACATTCGGTAATACCATCAACCCCGGTATGGCACAGAAACGGTATGAACATCTGGATACCACCCTACCCTATTAACGTGTGTGTGTGTGTGTCAGGACCTGTTGTACAGACGGGCCAGGACCCTGGCAGACTATGAGAACAGTAACAAGGCTCTGGGTAAGGCCCGGCTGAAGAGTAAAGATGTTGCTGCGGCGGAGGAGCAACAACAACAGTGTCTGCAGAGGTTTAACAAGCTTTCTGAGTCGGGAAAAAGAGGTGTGTGTGTGTGTGTAAAGCCGGTCCTATGCTTCCCAGTGGAAACTGTTCTTTTTTTATTTCATCTAGTTTTTTTTAAATCAAAGGTCCTTTAGGAAGTATGTGAACACAGACATTTCACTTTTCACCTAGTGGAGTTCTGCTAGGCGCAAACTGAACCTAATGTATTCAGATGCCTTTTTACACCGTGTGGCTGTATGTTTGGGGCAAACATGTTGTAACGTAATACAGTACAGTGAGTTAACAGCATGGCGTTGTCTTCGACAGAGCTGACCAGTTTTAAGGGCAGGAGAGTGGTGGCTTTCCGGAAGAATCTAATAGAGATGGCTGAGCTGGAGATTAAGCATGCTAAGGTGGGTCAGACTGGAGACTCATTGTCCTTTTTTTCTTCCTGTATTTTATATGTATTGGGGAGAGAGCGATTCAATCCCACATTGTCGTGTGTGTGTACATACAGTTGAAGTCGGAAGTTTACATACACTTAGGTTGAAGTCATTAAAACTCATTTTTCAACCACTCCACAAATTTCTTGCTAACACAATAGTTTTGGCAAGTCGTTTTAGGACATCTACTTTGTGCATGACACAAGTCATTTTTCGAACAATTGTTTACAGACAGATGATTTCACGTATAACTCACTGTATCACAAGTCCAGTGGGTCAGACGTTTACATACACTAAGATGACGGTGCCTTTAAACAGCTTGGAACATTCCAGAAAATAATGTCATGGCTTTAGAAGATTCTGATAGGCTAATTGACATCCTTTGAGTCAATTGGAGGTGTACCTGTGGATGTATTTCAAGGCCTACCTTCAAACTCAGTGCCTCTCTGCTTGTCATCATGAGAAAATCAAAAGAAGTCACCCAAGACCTCAGAAAAACATTTTTTGTAGATCTCCACAAGTCTGGTTCATCATTGGGAGCAATTTCCCTACGCCTGAAGGTACCACATTCATCTGTACCAACAATATTACGCAAGTATAAACACCATGGGACCACGCAGCCGTCATACCACTCAGGAAGGAGATGTGTTCTGTCTCCTAGAGATGAACGCACTTTGGTGCGAAAAGTGCAAATCAATCCCAGAACAACAGCAAAGGGCCTTGTGAAGATGCTGGAGGAAACGGGTACAAGAGTATCTATATCGACAGTAAAACGATTCCTATATCGACATAACCAGAAAGGCCGCTCAGAAAGGAAGAAGCCACTGTTCCATATCTGCCATTAAAAAAAGCCAGACTACGGTTTGAAACTGCACCTGGGGACAAAGATCAGACTTTTTGGAGAAATGTCTTCTGGTCTGATGAAACAAAAATAGAACTGTTTGGCCATAATGACCATTGTTATGTTTGGAGGAAAAAGGGGGAGGCTTGCAAGCCAAAGAACACCATCCCAACCGTGAAGCACGGGGTGGCAGCATCATGTTGTGGGGTGCTTTGCTGCAGGAGGGACTGGTGCACTTCACAATAGATGGCATCATGAGGGAGGAAAATTGTGGATATATTGAGGCAAAATCTCAAGACATCAGTCAGGAAGTTAAAGCTTGGTCGCAAATGGGTCTTCCAAATGGACAATGACCCCCAGCATACTTCCAAAGTTGTGGCAAAATGGCTTAAGGACAACAATGTCAAGGTATTGGAGTGGCCATCACAAAGCCCTGACCTCAATCCTATAGAAAATCTGTGGGCAGAACTGAAAATGCGTGTGTGAGCAAGGAGGCCTACAAACCTGACTCGGTTACTTGTGGAAGGCTACCAGAAATGTTTGACCCAAGTTAAACAATTTTTAAAGGCAATGCTACCAAATACTAATTGATGGATGTAATCTTCTGACTCACTGGGATTGTGATGAAAGAAATAAAAGCTGAAATCATTCTCTCTACTATTATTCTAACATTTCGCATTCTTAAAATAAAGTGGTGATCCTAACTGACCTAAAACAGGGATTTTTTTTTCTAGGATTAAATGTCAGAAATTGTGAGACTGAGTTTAAATGTATTTGGCTATGTAAACTTCCGACTTCAACTATTTGTATGTGCACGCTGCAGGTGGCGTTACCTGCTAGACCAGGCCCAAGCACAACACTACATTTTTATTGGTAACGGGATACCTAGTGAGTTGCACAACTGAATGCGTTCAACCCGAAATGTCTTCCTCATTTAACCCAACCCCTCTGAATCATAGAGGTGTCGGGGGACTGCCTGAATCCATGTACACGTCATCGCCGTCCAAGGGAGCAGTTGTTGTTGGTGGTCAACTGCCTTGCTAGAGGTTCATGTTATGTGGCAGTGATTTAGGCTTGTGCGGTATACCGTGTATATACCATATTCTGGGTATTTGGGAAGAGACATGGGATGGTTTTTCCAATACTGTTAACTATTTATTTTGAAGTTTATTTTTTAAATACGTTTGAATATTTTATTGCTACTTTTAAAGTAAATGCAGTACCTGCAGTAAACTTGTGCAATAGGTTAGGAGATAAAGATCTTCTTCATTTTCACCTGTCACACAATATTTTTTGATTTATGAAGCTTCCTGGTAGTTCCCAATCACGTGGTATTTGCTGACGAGCGCACAACGACAAGAGACCTGAGCCTTGTGAGTCACTCACTGTTGTGAATCGTGCTCCAGGTGATCTAGTTACAGTAGGGAATTCGCAACTAAATGTTTGCCAGTTAGATATCTGCCAACTATTTAAGTTAACTGTTGTAACATGTGATAACTGTTCTGCAGTTTGGCTTGCTAATTTAGTAGCTAGTTAGCTTCTTGCAAAATCGAGCTTTGCTTGTTAACACCAGAGAATCCCCTCCTGGATCAAGAGCTGTGTAATAGTTGTTAAGTGCGTGCAGCGAACTGTGAGGAGCATTTTTTTTTAATTTTTTTTTTACTTGTTTAGGTCAGAGACTATTAAATGTTTACAATGCGCTCGTTAGCATTTTGTCTGAATGGGATTTAAAAAAAATAAAAATAAAAAAAACATTTATGGGATTTTACATGTACTTGTTAGCATTGATAACCTTCGTTTTACACAGTCTCAGTGGGGTTTGAAAACAGCGGTTCAGTGCCGGTATTACCGAATACCCCGGGTATAGCACAAAGTCAGTATGACAGTCCGCCCAAGCCTAGTCGTGGTTGACGGTATGTGGTCGTGGTATGTATATATTGTGCCGTAATCCTTGTGAAATGCCTGTTGTTATGGATATGATACTGATGTCTCTGTTCTCTCTCTCTCTTACAACAGAACAACATGTCCCTGCTGCAGGACTGCATTGAGCTTTTCAAGAGCAGCTGAGCCACTGGTCTCTTACCAACCCTCCCAGACCACTGACCAGCTGGGCTTGGCGCCAGTCGGTTTCTGCTCTCTTGCCGACTCCTTATGGAATCGTCGTGCAAAACCGTGACTGGAGTAGGAAAAATCACAAACTGGATCTGGGACCAGGATACTGACCAGCAGGCTTTGAGAAGGGAACCTGGATACCCCTTCTCTCCACCCCACATGTGTCACACTCATTCCACAATGGATTTTCGCTCCACCCTTGTACTTGATTGATGAATTAAGGTCACTAATTAGTAAAGAACTCCCCTCACCTGGATGTCTAGGTCTTAACTGAAAGGAAAAAACAAAAACCCGCAGACACTGGGCCCTCGGTGGAATGAGTTTGACACCCCTCTACTCCTGGGGGAACCTGGATGCCCTCTGCCCTCTTCCTCCAGGGGAACTTGGGTCGTGTTCATTAGGTCACACATTTGACAAACTTCCCTTTGCAACGGGAAAACAAAAATAAGCATTTCTTATTGGACAAGAGAGTTCCTCCCCGTTTCACTCATTTGCGGGGAGTTTCGTGCCTTGAACCCGATCCTGGATACTCCCTTCCTCCATCCCAAAAATGCCACTTCAGAAACCTGCATGTGTCTGTTTGACTGTTTTCTGCCTGGATGTTTAGTCTCTGTCCACCTGCCCCTCCGCGTCTCCTTCTACCCCCTCCGCGTCTCCTTCTACCCCCTCCGCGTCTCCTTCTACCCCCTCCGCGTCTCCTTCTACCCCCTCCGCGTCTCCTTCTACCCCCTCCGCGTCTCCTTCTACCCCCTCCGCGTCCCCTTCTACCCCCTCCGCGTCCCCTTCTACCCCCTCCGCGTCTCCTTCTACCCCCTCCGCGTCTCCTTCTACCCCCTCCGCGTCTCCTTCTACCCCCTCCGCGTCTCCTTCTACCCTCTCCGCGTCTCCTTCTACCCCCTCCGTGTTCCATGGAACACTCCCCTTTAGTGATCACAGCATTCCAGAAGAGGGAGAATCCAGCATCCTGCACCATCTTCTGACCTTTCTCCTCCCATCTGTTTTTCAATCGTGGGTTATCTGAATTATTTGTATTGTGGATGGATTACGCTTGTTCTTGTGTTGGATTCTCTATTTTGTAACAATGATGGACTTTTTTTCCGGATTATGATCGTGTTTATAATTGTTTTGGTTGCTTTTCAAGGCACGTGCCTACTAACCCCGTTACGCCCCTCACTTGTACAGAAAGACAGAATGGAGGTTGAATTTGGTCCTAGCATAACAGTGAAACTATGGCAGAGTGGAGTCACAGTAATCTGGTGTTTTTTTTAATGGTGCGTGCATTAGCTAGCTATAATGGAATAGTTAGGTTTTCTCATTGCAACGCCACTTTAAACCATTCTCTAATACCAGTCGGAAGAGTGACTGCTGAGCTCAGCTGCTGCCTCTCTGGTTTGTAATGGAACAGTTTACAGGATCCTTTTAGGCCACGCTGTAGCAAAAAAATGTTTTACAATGGGAAAACTTAAACAATAGTTTCTTATTGGACACGTTCAGATGGTCCCTCCTTGATTTTCTTCCCTTTTGGTACCTTAGTGAATAGGACCCAGATTGGAGCAACTGTTTAGAAAGAGTATATGAAGAGGATATAAAGTAGATGGAAAGGGGGAGGGGAAAATGACTGATTTAGTGCCTAAATAAAGGTTATTGTGACTGCGTCCCGATTGTCCACCCTTCTGCCAAAGTCTGCATTTGCACATTCCCGTCATGGATTTAAAAGCATTAGGTTGATGTAAGCATTGGCTGAAGGGAGTTTCCACCATTTGTTAAATGGTTTGACGGTGGAGTCTGGAAATGCTCACTTTGGGAGAAGGGTGGAGAATTGGGACTTGGCCTAATACTCTCTTTTTCCATTACCATACTTTGAGATCAGGCTGGGTTGAACTCGCTCAAAACTGCCAAGTGAAGAGACATGCTTCTTTTTCATGATTAAGACGTGTGTGTGTGTGTGGTAGTTTGTCCAACAGTGGTGGTACCACACAGAAATGCTTTGGCTGTACCTCAGGAATGGCAACAGGGCTCTTTCCGCGTATTCGTCTACATTACTGCCGGTAATAACTGGAGCCGAGTAAATTGTTTTTTTGTTTTGAGACTTACATATATTTTTGACAAGTTTACTTCCACATAATATGGACCAGTAGATTTTTTTTATTTTTTTTACTACAGACCTTGTCAGTGTCGGCACTGGTAGTTGTCAACGTTTACTGCCATGATGCCAGCGCTGCGTGATCCTGAAGTGATCCATCGGCCCGGTCTAGACTAAAGAGTGACTAGTGAGTGCCGGGCAGCTATGGTTTCTGTGCTAAGTGACTCAATATTCAGTGGACTAGGCTGAGACCTGTGACACTGTTAGTGAAGTCCACCTGTAGTAGAGGACTGTATGCAGTTGGTTCTAGTTAACATTTGAAGCAATAGACTTACATGGCCATATTGGCTATTGGAGAGTAACTCTGGTCCCAGCACTTATTCGGAGGTGTGTGTGTGTGTACTTCAGCGTCAGCTTGTAGCTGTTGTCTATGTCCCAATTCTTTCGCATGCTTCCCTAAGTGTGCACTTGTACACTTCCCTTCATGGATTTTAAGGGACTGACTAGTGTAAGAAAAATGGGGGATACTCCCATGCTTACACCAATGATCCAATGCTTTTAATTGTGTGGAGAGGATGAATGTGCACTACCTAGATAAGTAGAATGTTCCTGATATCCTGCTGTGTTTACCAGTGTGGCTTCCTGTGCACTTCATTGATATCCTGCTGTGTTTACCAGTGTGGCTTCCTGTGCACTTCATTGATATCCTGCTGTGTTTACCAGTGTGGCTTCCTGTGCACTTCATAGATATCCTGCTGTGTTTACTAGTGTGGCTTCCTGTGCACTTGCTCTTAGGAAGATGTACTGAGCAACACTAACCTATCCTCCCATCCAATCATCTTGCTTAGTACTGCTAGTGCAGGATTGGTTTGAAGAATTGCGTTTTAGGGTTCTTATTTCTCCTATTGCTTTGTTACTGACGGAACCTTTTTTTATATTGTTAAACTAGCCTGCGGTGCCGGGCCTGTAAGCCTGCGGTGCCGGGCCTGTAAGCCTGCGGTGCCGGGCCTGTAAGCCTGCGGTGCCGGGCCTGTAAGCCTGAGGTCTTGCCTACTCCTTATGGATTTGTCATGCCATCTTCGACTTGGCAATGGAGTTGGTAAACAAATCTGGGACCAGGCTGTGGGAGACCGCAGATCTGGGACCAGGCTGTGGGGAGACCGCAGATCTGGGACCAGGCTGTGGGGAGACCGCAGATCTGGGACCAGGCTGTGGGGAGACCGCAGATCTGGGACCAGGCTGTGGGGAGACCGCAGATCTGGGACCAGGCTGTGGGGAGACCGCAGATCTGGGACCAGGCTGTGGGGAGACCGCAGATCTGGGACCAGGCTGTGGGGAGACCGCAGATCTGGGACCAGGCTGTGGGGAGACCGCAGATCTGGGACCAGGCTGTGGGGAGACCGCAGATCTGGGACCAGGCTGTGGGGAGACCGCAGATCTGGGACCAGGCTGTGGGGAGACCGCAGATCTGGGACCGGGCTGTGGGGAGACCGCAGATCTGGGACCGGGCTGTGGGGAGACCGCAGATCTGGGACCGGGCTGTGGGGAGACCGCAGATCTGGGACCGGGCTGTGGGGAGACCGCAGATCTGGGACCGGGCTGTGGGGAGACCGCAGATCTGGGACCGGGCCTAAACATATTAACCTGTAAAAGAAAAGGGTTCATATTGAAACAAAAAGGATTGAATTCTTTGAATTGTTTTGGAAATTAAGTGATTTTATTTAGTACATTCTATCTATGGTGGTAAATACAATCATTTCCATCCCCAGAGAGGGCTGTCTCTTATAAAGTGTTTTTGATAATTGAATGATTTCTAAATCATTCCAACTGTGTGAATGACTTAGTTTTTTTTCTCACCGAGCATCACTTTTTTTAAAAATGTTTTTTTAAAACCTTTGCAAAAATTACATTAAATAAGTCCTACTTTCCAAAATCCTTAATGTGTCTGTCTCTTATTAATTAACCTTGTGTGATATCATTCTGATGATACTAGTACTATTGAAACGATCGTCAACTGTTACCAGGACCATGGTACCCTCACACCAGCAGGTGGCGCAGTCTGCGTACTGAAGAGGATGTGGGAGAGTAGACCCAACAAGCTCTGTCTCACTGCAGAATTAACACATTCTCCTAATGTCAAATTTCAAAGTGTTTTTAAAAAAATAATAATAATAATTCTAATTGTATTGGTCACATACAAGTGTTTAGCAGATGTTATTGTGGTGTGGGGGCTGTGCTTTGGCAAGGTGGGTGGGATTATATCCTGCTTGGTTGGCCCTGTCCAGGTTTATCGTCGGATGGGGCCATAGTGTCTCTCGACCCCTCTTGTCTCAGCCTCCAGTATTTATGCTGCAATAGTTTGTGTCGGGGGGGGGGCTGGCGGGCTAGGGTCAATCTGTTATATCTGGAGTATTTCTCCTGTCTTATCTGGTGTCTTGTGTGAATTTAAGTATGCTCTCTCTAATTCTCTCGAGGACCTGAGCCTCAGGACTACCTGGCCTGATGACTCCTTGCTGTCCCCAGTCCACCTGGTCGTGTCGCTACTGCAGTTTTAACTGTTCTGCCTGCGAATGGAATCCTGACCTGTTCACCGGACGTGCCACCTTGTCCCGGACCTGCTGTTTTCAACTCTACCGCACCTGCTGTCTCTAACTCTGAATGATCGGCTATGAAAAGCCAACTGACATTTACTCCTGAGGTGCTGTCCTGTTGCACCCTCTACAACCACTGTGATTATTATTTCACCATGCTGGTCATCTATGAATGTTTGAACATCTTGGCCATGTACTGTTATAATCTCCAATCGTCACAGCCAGAAGAGGACTGGCCACCCCTCAGAGCCTGGTTCCTCTCTAGGATTCTTCCTAGCCACTGTGCTTCTACACCTGCTGTTTGGTGGTTTTATGCTGGGTCTCTGTATAGCACTTTGTGACATCAGCTGATGAAAAAAGGGTCTTTATAAATACATTTGATTTAGAGAATTGCTTGTTGCGCCTGCTGCAATGTATTGTTCCATTTCTCCAAACGTCAAATTTCTAAGATTAAAATGTAGGCACATATTCCAAATGGTTAAGGTATAGGTTAGGGTTTTAAAAAAAGAGTTTCCACTACAAGGTTTAAACCTTCTGATCAAGAGTCATAGGATTGATCTTTGAAAGTCGTTCTAATGCATTCCAACTGTGTGAATTACTTTTATTTAGTGTTTGTCTTTTTACTGGGATAGAACATGCAACCTTCTGATCCAAAGTCAGGAGATTACCCCTGTCCAGAAACCCACGCAAAATCCAAGCCTACTTGATGCAAATAGCGCTCACTGTTGCCACCTAGTGGCTCGTTTCGAAGGCATTTGCCAACGTCCAATTTCGACATCAATCTTGAAAGACCTGACTGAGTCGACCTCGCCAGAAACTTAACTACTTTAACATCTGGAATGGAGTGTTCTTTAACTTATTGCTTTGCCTTCTCTCATCCCACAATAGTCTGTCGTGTGTGTGTGGATTTATAGGGTCTATTCATGGACAACATTAGGACAAATTTTTATTTTATTTTTTTTCAGAATGTGACCGTTGCATGAATAGACCCCATAATTACCGCAATACTCCTACATAAATACATGTACAGTACTTTCTCTCGGAGCGTTACCACTATTGCTTTTGGACCTAAAGGATTATTTAGGACTACTGTGCCTGTTCAGAGTTTCCATGTTCACAGTAAAAAATTACATTTGGCAGTGCTGATTTGGATAAGATATTTAGGAGTGTCGTGAATGTACTGTAGCAGAGGAATGGCTGCCTTGGACTGTAAGAGAAACTTGCCTGTCTTAGCAGCCCTACTTCCTGCCGTTTCTGAGAGTGCTGCATCACTCCCTGATAAATCACAATTTTAAATATATATTTTGTAAATAAATCCACCAGACTAGTGCACTTAGACCTTTTATTACACCTGTATGAGCCGAGGAAAGTAACTTGATAACCAAAATGCCCCCCAGTCCGGTGTAGTATTTTATTCACTGTAGAGTTGCATGCTGACCACGTGTAAATTAAGTTAGCGACGCGAGAGTTTTACAAAAATGTACACGTACGTTTTATTCCATCATTGCACCCACACTCTGCTCGCCAGCGTCAACGAGCGTCTGCGTCGCCAGGCGCTAAAATAGAACTTGATTCTATTTGTGACGATTGACGAGCTGCAATTGCCGTCTCTCCCATTTCCTCATTGGTTTTTAGGAGCATATACCCACGTGGGTGATTGAAAGATGAACTGAGGTTCACACTCCAGTCCAGTTGGTGGTGGTAATGCACCTTTAAAGTTGGTTGCCAACCGCCATATAAAGTCCACAGAAGAAGAAGCCTGAAGGAGGAGAAATTACTGTAAACTAACTAGATTTACACTTTTATCTGTGGATAAATTCTCTGAGTAGAGGACCTTGTGCATTTCAGGTAAAATAACAACCCCAATGTTTATATCCCAGGACAAATAAGCTAGCAACAGCAAGCAAGCTAAATTTCCATGAATGTTTAATGCTTTTCGACCTGTCCCCAAATTAATATAGTTGGTTCAGAGTTCATTTTGATATTTCAACCTGTGTGTCCTGATTGCGTCTGGGTGGACAAAATCAACATGCGCACGATGACGCATGCGAGCGGTCTGGTATGTTAGGGTTCAGTCTGGTGTAGTATACTGTAGGGTTCAGTCTGGTGTAGTATACTGTAGGGTGTAGTATACTGTAGGGTTCAGTCGGGTGTAGTATACTGTAGGGTTCAATCTGGTGTAGTATACTGTAGGGTGTAGTATACTGTAGGGTTCAGTCGGGTGTAGTATACTGTAGGGTGTAGTATACTGTAGGGTTCAGTCTGGTGTAGTATACTGTAGGGTGTAGTATACTGTAGGGTTCAGTCTGGTGTAGTATACTGTAGGGTGTAGTATACTGTAGGGTTCAGTCTGGTGTAGTATACTGTAGGGTGTAGTATACTGTAGGGTTCAGTCTGGTGTAGTATACTGTAGGGTGTAGTATACTGTAGGGTTCAGTCGGGTGTAGTATACTGTAGGGTTCAATCTGGTGTAGTATACTGTAGGGTTCAATCTGGTGTAGTATACTGTAGGGTTCAGTCGGGTGTAGTATACTGTAGGGTGTAGTATACTGTAGGGTTCAGTCGGGTGTAGTATACTGTAGGGTTCAGTCTGGTGTAGTATACTGTAGTTGGGTTAATTAAAAGGAAATGCCAGTGTGCCTCAGGGACTTGTCACCACCAAAGTGCGCACATTGTGACTGTACATATCCTGCTTGGTGAGCACTGCTTAGCAACCGCCACTAAACAAACCAATGGGCCTACAGCCCTGCTCTGGGCCTCTGAAATACACTGGCCAAAGCTCTTTACACTGCTTGTTAGGGTTGAATAAAAAGATGGTTTGGTAAAAGCTTTTGTAATGCCTTACTAATGCTATCTACTTTCTACAGAACGGATGTTATATAGATCTGATATTATACAGATCTAATGCTATCTACTTTCTACAGAACGGATGTTATATAGATCTGATATTATACAGACCTGATACTATCTACAGACCTGATGCTATCTACAGATCTGATGTTATACAGACCTGATACTATCTACAGACCTGATACTATCTACAGATCTGATGTTATACAGACCTGATACTATCTACAGATCTGATGCTATCTACTATCTACATATAACATCTACAGAACTGTACATGTATACACTGTCCCTTGTATTATGAACTTTAAACTGGTATTTTTCTGGTCTATCAGCATTTTACCCCAGAATCTTTTTTCCCGCGCAAGTAAGTGTGTGTGTGTGTGTGTGTGTGTGTGTGTGTGTGTCAGCTACACTGTGAGGGTCTCCTCCGAGATTTGCCGAGATTTCCTAAGCAAACATTTTATACTAACGTGTGGAGAGCAAACAGTAATTTCCCACACTAGACTGACTGGCAAATAACACTCACTATCACACTGCAGAAAGTGCTGACTATGGATGCGTTCCAAATGGCAACCTAGTCCCCTATTCAGTGCACTACTTTTGACCAGGACCCATAGGGAATACGGTTCCATTTGTGACACAGTCATACCTCCTATCAGCACCTAGGTAAAGTGTTCTGATAACTGTTGCCATGATGATATTAAAGTGTGTTTGAGTAAATTAGAAACAGTTTTTTTTTTTAAATAATTTTTTTTTTTTTAACATATTTGATAAAGACGTATTCTGACCTGTCCAATGACCTCGTCCAAAGTCAATGCCATGGAGGGATCATAAGAGTATGTAGCCAAGGCTGTCATAGACTCTTTGTAGTACTCTGATGTCATAAGAGATATGTCAGCACCTATTCTAACCCCCTAATAAATCATTTTAATAATAGCACATTGTTACCTCTTATCTCTCATTTCACGGAACATGTCAAACTTGTTGTTTACTGGTAATTGCAGTTTAAATGTCTTTAAGTAAGAATGCCCCTCCCTGGCTTTTTGGGGTGAGGTGACTGCTGACACGCACACAGCCAGCTCTCACGTCAGCCACTCCAGCTTTCCCTATACTGTTTGCGTCATGACTCCTGAGTTGGGTTGGCCTGATCACGCCTGACTGTAGCCTGCTGCTACTGACTCACAGGGTCAGAGTTACCATTTAGGTCAGAGTTACCATTTAGGTCAGAGTTACCATTTAGGTCAGAGTTACCATTTAGGTCAGAGTTACCATTTAGGCCAGAGTTACCACAGGGTCAGAGTTACCATTTAGGTCAGAGTTACCATTTAGGCCAGAGTTACCATTTAGGTCAGAGTTACCATTTAGGCCAGAGTTACCATTTAGGCCAGAGTTACCACAGGGTCAGAGTTACCATTTAGGTCAGAGTTACCATTTAGGCCAGAGTTA
Organism: Oncorhynchus mykiss; assembly: GCF_057628025.1. NCBI lineage: Eukaryota > Metazoa > Chordata > Actinopteri > Salmoniformes > Salmonidae > Oncorhynchus > Oncorhynchus mykiss. The sequence goes on along the minus strand of NC_143041.1, from coordinate 44,677,855 downwards.
CCATTTAGGTCAGAGTTACCACAGGGTCAGAGTTACCATTTAGGTCAGAGTTACCATTTAGGCCAGAGTTACCATTTAGGCCAGAGTTACCATTTAGGCCAGAGTTACCACAGGGTCAGAGTTACCATTTAGGTCAGAGTTACCATTTAGGCCAGAGTTACCATTTAGGTCAGAGTTACCACAGGGTCAGAGTTACCACAGGGTCAGAGTTACCATTTAGGCCAGAGTTACCATTTAGGCCAGAGTTACCACAGGGTCAGAGTTACCATTTAGGCCAGAGTTACCATTTAGGCCAGAGTTACCACAGGGTCAGAGTTACCATTTAGGTCAGAGTTACCATTTAGGCCAGAGTTACCATTTAGGCCAGAGTTACCATTTAGGCCAGAGTTACCACAGGGTCAGAGTTACCACAGGGTCAGAGTTACCATTTAGGCCAGAGTTACCATTTAGGCCAGAGTTACCACAGGGTCAGAGTTACCATTTAGGCCAGAGTTACCATTTAGGCCAGAGTTACCACAGGGTCAGAGTTACCATTTAGGTCAGAGTTACCATTTAGGCCAGAGTTACCACAGGGTCAGAGTTACCATTTAGGCCAGAGTTACCATTTAGGCCAGAGTTACCACAGGGTCAGAGTTACCACAGGGTCAGAGTTACCATTTAGGTCAGAGTTACCATTTAGGCCAGAGTTACCACAGGGCCAGAGTTGCCATAAAGTTCCTGTTTCCTAAAGCTAGCTGTGGTTGATAGTTCGAAGGAACCTCTGCAACAATGACAGTAAACTACTAATGACTAACAGTCACAGTGACTCTGACAGTAGGTCCTGTGGTTGAATGTTGGAACCTTTTGCAACTCTAGTGTGTGTTTCACACACAACCTCCACTGAAGAAGAACCAATGAGAACAGAACACGTCAGAAGTGTGTTCATGTTCAAGCCAGGGTCGTATTCATTAGTGCTCCCCAAAGCAAAACACTTTGCAACGGGAAAACAACCAAAAAAGGGTTTCATATTGGAGAAGTTGAGGTAGCTAGTACTGCCCTGTTTTCAGTCTGCTTTCTTCCGTGTTTCAGTCCGCTTTCTTCCGTTTTGACTCCAAATGACTGTGACCCAGTCATCTGCCAGCCCATGTGACACAGCCAGCCACAGCAAATTGAACAATGTGTTTGGAGCGTGTCACTTGAAAATAGCTCGAGGTTTAGTGGCAGTCTGTTTTTACCAGAGCACAGACCCAAAGAGCAACCTGCAGTACTACCTGGATGGAAGTCAACCATTAACGTGGATATCAGAGCTGGCTGTTCTATGATCACACACACATCCACAGACACACAAACATACACACACACAAACCCTTTCTTGGACTCCATTGTTGGTTAAGGGCTTGTAACTAAGCATTTCACTGTAAGGTCTGGCTGGACCTGTTTTGTATTCGGCGCATGTGACAACTGAAAGGGGATTTTTGATTTGAATCCTTTAGAGCACCAAGCTCCTCCTCGGCATTGCCGTGGCTCTTTATCTATCAGTACCAGATGGCAGACCATGACCATCAATGCTCCTGATAGGCTGCGTACATTTATGACACACACACACACACATCCAGACTTTTGTGTAGTCTGCAGGGCTATGCCACAGGAAGTAAAGTCAGTTCAGGAAGTCCAGGAGAGTAATGACTGCCAGTCCAGGCCTGGGCAGGATGTGAAAGAGTTCTGGTCAAGAGAAGCAGTGCATCATGGGCCCTGGTCAACAGGAGTGCACTGCATAGTGTGTGTGTGTGTGTCCGGGGCTGGCAGAGTCTGGGGCTGGCGTTGGTGAAGACTCTGGAATGTTCTCAGCATCTGGCTGCTGATCCCTGTATGCAGCTTTGTGTCTCCCTCTCCGATCTGTATGCCTCTCTTCTCACCATCTGTTGACCTGAGCATTAGAGGGTACGTTGCAATCTGAAACAGGGAGCAGGATGCTAGGATCAGCTGTGTGTGTCTCCTGTCTTATCGGCATGCCCCTCTTCTCACGGCATGTTGCACAATTCAGCTCCACATTCAATATGGATGTGATGAACACTCGCATTAGAAAATGGAGCATAATGCTGGTATGAGGGTGTGCAGTGGGAGTTCAATTTAATTCAAATTGTATTTGAGATAAGAGAAGAATAACAAATAATTAAAGAGCAACAGTAAATAACAATAGCGTGGCTATATACAGGGGGTACCGGTACAGAGTCAATGTGGAGGCTATATACAGGGGCTACCGGTACAGAGTCAATGTGGAGGCTATATACAGGGGCTACCGGTACAGAGTCAATGTGGAGGATATATACAGGGGGTACCAGTACAGAGTCAATGTGGAGGTTATATACAGGGGGTACCGGTACAGAGTCAATGTGGAGGCTATATACAGGGGCTACCGGTACAGAGTCAATGTGGAGGCTATATACAGGGGGTACCAGTACAGAGTCAATGTGGAGGCTATATACAGGGGGTACCAGTACAGAGTCAATGTAGAGACTATATACAGGGGGTACCAGTACAGAGTCAATGTGGAGGCTATATACAGGGGGTACCGATACAGGGGGTACAGATACAGAGTCAATGTGCGGGTGCTCCGGTGGCGAGGTAATTATGTATATGTAGGTAGAGTTATTAAAGTGAATATGCATAGATAATAAACAGAGAGTAGGAGGGGGGAGGGGCAATGCAAATAGTCTGGGTGGCCATTTGATTAGATGTTCAGGAATCTTCCTGAATTGAATTGCATGACTTGTGAAACAAAATGTGAAGTGTCTCGCTTGAATAGATACACCTGGAACAGAAGCCTTGTGAAACCAACTACTGAAAGGACTTGGTCACGACGAGCGGTAAACAAGAAGAATACTGTCGTTTTTAGACTCCAGTCATTTTGTAATCCAGCAACCTGAATATGCCTCTACATTCACGTCTTGCAGAGGCCAAAAAAAAAACCTCCGTCCACAATATTTGCTTCATCAGAGAGATGGTTGCGTCGGAATGCACTATTCACGACACAGTGCCATTTTGTGCGAATGTGTTGTATGGAAGAAAATGAAAAAACGTGACAGAGTAACTGTACAGACCATACCACAACACACTATAAAGACACATAGGCTGTAGAATGTTTTTTTTTCTAGGATAATATAAGGTAGCAGCAGATGAAGCCATGATTTACTTGTGCTGTGTGTTTGTGCCAGTATTTTACGACCACAGAAAGTCAGGTTAGTTTGCCCTGCCCTGTAGTGCCCTGCCTAGGCAATGTCTTGCGTCATTGATAATACTGTTTGCTCATGACAAAATTATCAGAAGTTGAATTACACTCAAGAAAACACTACATAAATGCTGATGAGAAACATTTTAGGATAGAAATCATTATTTTGTTGGTCCACATAAAGTCTCTATATGTTGTCTGGGGCATAAATACTGTACTTCATATGAATTTCTTCATGTGGATTTCATGTGAGTACACTCGCTGGCCAGTTTATTAGGTACACCACCACATTCACAAAAATGGATGGGTCTTAGACAGTGAGTCACATGGCTTGCTATATATAAAACAGTCAGACAGGCATAGAGACATTGAGTTTCTGTTGGATTAAACGTTATAATGGGCAAAACGAGTGACCTAACTGACTGAAGAGCGTGGTATGATCAACGGTGGCGGATCTAGTATTTCAGAAACGGCCGCCCTCATGGGCTTTTCACGTACGACAGTGTCTAAGGTTTCAGTCCTGTGGGCGAATACAGCTCGTTGATGAAAGAAGCTGAAGGAGAATGGCAAGAATCATGTGCAAGCATCGCCAAGGTTCCGACGAATCCCGGTTCCTGTTGCGTCATACTGATGGCAGAGTCAGGATTGGGCGTAAGCAGCATCAGTCCATGGTCCCATCTTGCCTGGTGTTAACGGTACAGACTGACTGGTGGCGGCTGTGTAATGGTATGAGGAATGTTTTTCTGGCACACGTTAGGTCCCTTGATACCAATTGAACAACCTTTAAACGCCACACCTTGTAGAATCCATGCCCCGAAGAATTCAAGCTGTTCTGGGTGCAAAAGGGGGGGGGGGGGGGGGGGGGGGTCCGATCCGGTATTCAATAGATGTACCTAATAAACTGGCCACTGAATGTTTATAGTTCTGTTTCTGATATTAGTAGCTTTTGCAAAAGTTATCCAACAGCAGGCTTTGCGTATATAGCAGGGGGGAGTTCAGGGTACATAATGACTGAACTAATAACAATGACTGCTTCACAAATGGCACCTTATTCCCTATATAGTACACTACTTTAGACCAGAACCGTATGGGCCCTGGTCATAAGTAGTGAACCTTATAGGCAGGTGGGTGCCATTTGGGATGCATCCAATGTTGAACTTTTCGGAGCTGGATATGAGTCACAGGGTGTTGCCAAAAATTAGGAAACAGAGCTGGAGAACAGAGCAAAACAGAGTAGAGTAGAACAGAGCAGAGTAAAGTAGAGTAGAGCAGAGTAAAGTAGAACAGAATAAATTAGAGCCGAGCAGAACAGAGCCGAGCAGAACAGAGCCGGGCAGAACAGAGCCGGGCAGAACAGAGCCGGGCAGAACAGAGCCGGGCAGAACAGAGCCGAGCAGAACAGAGCCGGGCAGAACAGAGCCGAGCAGAACAGAGCCGGGCAGAACAGAGCCGGGCAGAACAGAGCCGAGCAGAACAGAGCCGAGCAGAACAGAGCCGGGCAGAACAGAGCCGAGCAGAACAGAGCCGAGCAGAACAGAGCCGGGCAGAACAGAGCCGGGCAGAACAGAGCCGGGCAGAACAGAGCCGAGCAGAACAGAGCCGAGCAGAACAGAGCCGAGCAGAACAGAACAGAGCCGAGCAGAACAGAGCCGAGCAGAAAAAAATAAACCAATATTTAAGTAGGTGCTTATATTTGTCCTGTTTCACACAAGTACACGTGTGTATTATACATATGTGTGAATTGGAAATGTGTTTTTTGCACATCCCAACTCTCCCCGAGACACCCTCTGAGAATGGCTTACGGCCAGGGTCAGCCACTAATGTCGGCTTCGGGATGCTTCATCAGTACAGGTCCAGGAGAAGAATGAAGTGTTTCAGGATCTCCTGAGGATTGCTGGGTTGAACTTGAAGATGTCAAGGCTACAGTAGTGCATCAGATACAGTGGCTTGTGAAAGTATTCAGCCCCCTTGGTATTTTTGGGCCTTTCAGAACAGGTGTATATATACTGAGATCACGTGACACTTAGATTGCACACAGGTGGACTTTATTTAACAAATTATGTGACTTCTGAAGGTAATTGGTTGCACCAGATCTTATTTAGGGGCTTCATAGCAAAGGGGGTGAATTCATATGCACGCACCACTTTTCAGTTTTTAATGTTTAGAATTTCTTGAAACAAGTTTGATTTTTTAAAATTTCGCTTCACCAATTTGGGCTATTTTGTGTGTGTCCACTACATGAAATCATATTTAAATTACAGGTTGTAATGCAACAAACAAAACACAAACAAAATTGGAAAAAACACCAAGAGGGATGAATACTTTTGCAAGGCATTGTATTAGCAACTCCTTTAGCCATCTCCTTAAACCTTAAACGTTTTTCCATTTCCTCATCAATCCATGGAACCTTCATTTATTTAATCCCATCAGTCACAACTGTGACAAAATTATTTATTTTTCTACTTTTCAGTTATAATGCCCCCAACCCAATGTATGTTTTCCTACTAAATGTATCCCACTCACCCTAACAGAGATCACCATTTGAAATGTCCAACCTACTCTACTCCACCCAGACCAAATGGACAAGCAACTGTATCTGAGTATGGATGAGCTCCTTACCTTCTATGGGATCCTTATCCCATCTGGGTACAGCTCTGTTCCAAGATGACACATGTACTGGGCACTCGACAGTGATGTACACAATGAAAGCACTTCAGATGCAAATGTGGAGAAATCGCTTTGATAAAAATAACGACCTCAGTTCCTGTGGTTGACAACACAAGGCCCATCTTCTCCCAGCTCAATCAGTCATGCCATTTCAGGAATGGCTGTCAGTGGATGAGAGCATGATCTGGTATAATGGCCGACATGGATGTAAGCAATTCATAAGAGGTAAACCAGTCCGGTTTGGTTACAAGCTATGGAGCCTTGCCTCATCCATTGGTTACATGTATCACATGGAGCTATATGGTGGATCGCACACTCTCCTCCCTGGGACTTGGTTGGGTCAGGGACCCAGTGTTGTTCTCGGTCTTGCAGAACAATCTTAGGTGCCTCAAGGTTGCAAGTTCCTTCATGACAACCTCTTCACTTAGCTTGCACTCAGTCGATGTAATGACAAAAAAGAGTATATGGGAAGTCTGAAACGACGAGGCAATATCATCTGTTTTGATGTCCCATTCAAGCCACGGAAGGACTTTGTGAAGTTACCCCGGGGGGGAACCTCTGAGGTTCTGACCCAAGTAGAGAAGTTGCTTGTCCCGTTGGAAAGACTAACACTGTCACAGTGGAAACAAACATAGAGGAGAAATACAGTGAGACCGCTGGCTAGAGATGGAACAAGGAGCGACGTGCCTTTGAAAAAAGCCAAAAAAGCCACAACCAAAATGCATCAACCGAAACAATGAGCACATGGCTGGTGTTGACCTTCACGACCTACAGGTTTCAAGATACCATATCTCCATCAGGTCTAAGAAGTGGTGGTGGCCCATCTTTGCATGGTCTCTCAACAGTGGACTCGTAAACAGCCATTTATTTTACAGAGACGTTATGGGAGGGACCATCGACCTGCTCAACTCGCGGATAGCGGCACAGTCTTTAATGCGAAAGTTTGGCACGAAACCACTGAGCCACGGAAGGAGATCTCTACCGGCTGCTACTGTTGAAGATCAGGCAACATGTGACAAGGCGTCTCACTGGCCAATCAGCACGATGCACCGGTCCAGAGAAGTCGTCATGGTGACAAACGTACTACCTATGCCTGTGAGAAATGCAGAGCGCCACTGCACATTGAGTGCTTCAAGATAAACCATGGACAGCAGAAAATGAGATTAGAGGGGCTGTTAAAGCCAACAGAAGAAAAATAGAAAAGTCAATAAAGGGTGATGAGAAGCAGTACAACAGACTCTAGGAAGGAAAGACTACCTCTATGAGATATATATATATATATACATACATATACTACCTCTATGAGATATATATATATATATATATACTACCTCTGAGATATATATATATATATATATATATACAGTGCCTTGCGAAAGTATTCGGCCCCCTTGAACTTTGCGACCTTTTGCCACATTTCAGGCTTCAAACATAAAGATATAAAACTGTATTTTTTTGTGAAGAATCAACAACAAGTGGGACACAATCATGAAGTGGAACGACATTTATTGGATATTTCAAACTTTTTTAACAAATCAAAAACTGAAAAATTGGGCGTGCAAAATTATTCAGCCCCTTTACTTTCAGTGCAGCAAACTCTCTCCAGAAGTTCAGTGAGGATCTTTGAATGATCCAATGTTGACCTAAATGACTAATGATGATAAATACAATCCACCTGTGTGTAATCAAGTCTCCGTATAAATGCACCTGCACTGTGATAGTCTCAGAGGTCCGTTAAAAGCGCAGAGAGCATCATGAAGAACAAGGAACACACCAGGCAGGTCCGAGATACTGTTGTGAAGAAGTTTAAAGCCGGATTTGGATACAAAAAGATTTCCCAAGCTTTAAACATCCCAAGGAGCACTGTGCAAGCGATAATATTGAAATGCAAGGAGTATCAGACCACTGCAAATCTACCAAGACCTGCCGTCCCTCTAAACTTTCAGCTCATACAAGGAGAAGACTGATCAGAGATGCAGCCAAGAGGCCCATGATCACTCTGGATGAACTGCAGAGATCTACAGCTGAGGTGGGAGACTCTGTCCATAGGACAACAATCAGTCGTATATTGCACAAATCTGGCCTTTATGGAAGAGTGGCAAGAAGAAAGCCATTTCTTAAAGATATCCATAAAAAGTGTCGTTTAAAGTTTGCCACAAGCCACCTGGGAGACACACCAAACATGTGGAAGAAGGTGCTCTGGTCAGATGAAACCAAAATTGAACTTTTTGGCAACAATGCAAAACGTTATGTTTGGCGTAAAAGCAACACAGCTCATCAGCCTGAACACACCATCCCCACTGTCAAACATGGTGGTGGCAGCATCATGGTTTGGGCCTGCTTTTCTTCAGCAGGGACAGGGAAGATGGTTAAAATTGATGGGAAGATGGATGGAGCCAAATACAGGACCATTCTGGAAGAAAACCTGATGGAGTCTGCAAAAGACCTGAGACTGGGATGGAGATTTGTCTTCCAACAAGACAATGATCCAAAACATAAAGCAAAATCTACAATGGAATGGTTCAAAAATAAACATATCCAGGTGTTAGAATGGCCAAGTCAAAGTCCAGACCTGAATCCAATCGAGAATCTGTGGAAAGAACTGAAAACTGCTGTTCACAAATGCTCTCCATCCAACTTCACTGAGCTCGAGCTGTTTTGCAAGGAGGAATGGGAAAAAAATTCAGTCTCTCGATGTGCAAAACTGATAGAGACATACCCCAAGCGACTTACAGCTGTAATCGCAGCAAAAGGTGGCGCTACAAAGTATTAACTTAAGGGGGCTGAATAATTTTGCACGCCCAATTTTTCAGTTTTTGATTTGTTAAAAAAGTTTGAAATATCCAATAAATGTCGTTCCACTTCATGATTGTGTCCCACTTGTTGTTGATTCTTCACAAAAAAATACAGTTTTATATCTTTATGTTTGAAGCCTGAAATGTGGCAAAAGGTCGCAAAGTTCAAGGGGGCCGAATACTTTCGCAAGGCACTGTATATATATATATATATATATATATATATATATATATATATATATACATACATACATACACTACCTCTATGAGAGATATTTATATATATATATATATATACATACATACATACATACATTACCGTTCAAAAGTTTTGGGTCATTTAGGAATGTCCTTTTGTTTTTGAAAGAAAATCCTGTTTTTTTGTCCATTAAAATAACATCAAATTGATCAGAAATACAGTGTAGACATTGTTAATGTGGTAAATGACTATTGTAGCTGTAAACGGCAGCTTTTGAATGGAATATCTACATAGGCGTACAGAAGCCCATTATCAGCAACCATCACTCCTGTGTTCCAATGGCAAGTTCTGTTAGCTAATCAAAGTTTATCATTTTAAAGGACTAATTGATCATTAGAAAACCCTTTTGCAATTGTTAGCACAGCTGAAAACTGTTGTGCTGATTCCAGTTTTTTTCTGAATGCTTAAACACTAACAGTGATTCTTGATGCACTATCTCTGAAACCATTAAGACTTGTAGCCAATGCATTTAGCAAGTGTGCCAGACTGAATGCACATTCTCTGCTTTACACTGAGTTTGCAATTTAATAACACACTTCTCGCAAAAACTGTGAACATTGGTCTCTATGTTGCTACACTATTTCGCCAATTGCCTTTCCACATTGACGCATGTGAAAACACTTTTAGATACCGAGTTCAGTTACAAATCAGAGCTTGAGCACTATAAATAGGCCACAGGTAAACATTTGGTTCGATCTAGAAGGAAACAAGAAAACACAGGTAAACATTTGGTTCGATCTAGAAGAAAACAAGAAAACACAGGTAAACATTTGGTTCGATCTAGAAGGAAACAAGAAAACACAGGTAAACATTTGGTTCGATCTAGAAGGAAACAAGAAAACACAGGTAAACATTTGGTTCGATCTAGAAGGAAACAAGAAAACACAGGTAAACATTTGGTTCGATCTAGAAGGAAACAAGAAAACACAGGTAAACATTTGGTTCGGGCAACAATGGAGGCCAATACTGGACAGAGAGTAAGAGGGATGAGAACTTCAGGAGGAAGAGGAGGAGGTGGAGAAGTAAGAGGTGAAGTAGGACAGGGGAGAAGGAGAGGACGGGGAAGAGGAGGACAAGGACGAGGGGGTGAAGAAGTAAGAGGAGAAGGAGAAGGAAGAGGTGAAGTAGGACGGGGGAGAAGGAGAGGACAGGGAAGAGGAGGACAAGGACGAGGGGGTGAAGAAGTAAGAGGAGGAGGAGAAGGAAGAGGTGAAGTAGGACGGGGGAGAAGGAGAGGACAGGGAAGAGGAGGACAAGGACGAGGGGGTGAAGAAGTAAGAGGAGGAGGAGAAGGAAGAGGTGAAGTAGGACGGGGGAGAAGGAGAGGACAGGGAAGAGGAGGACAAGGACGAGGGGGTGAAGAAGTAAGAGGAGGAGGAGAAGAAAGAGGTGAAGTAGGACGGGGGAGAAGGAAAGGACGGGGAAGAGGAATGGGAGTCAGGAACACAATAAGTGATGAAATCACATTGACTGTGGTTGAAAGTATCACTAAAACAATTCAAATGTTTTTACAGAACTGCAAGAAAACCAGCATCTGGTGGAAGAGGTCAACTCTGCACCCCAGAGCAGGAGACCCACATTTTAAATATGGTCATTGCAAATAACTGCATCAGACTCAGAGAAGTGCAGGACCACATAATGGCAGATAACACCATATTCCTAAACGTCAACAGAGTGAGTCTCTCTGCACTGTCTCGTCTACTGAAACAGAGTGAGTCTCTCTGCACTGTCTCGTCTACTGAAACAGAGTGAGTCTCTCTGCACTGTCTCGTCTACTGAAACAGAGTGAGTCTCTCTGCACTGTCTCGTCTACTGAAACAGAGTGAGTCTCTCTGCACTGTCTCGTCTACTGAAACAGAGTGAGTCTCTCTGCACTGTCTCGTCTACTGAAACGCAATAGAATTAGGATGAAGCAGCTGAACAGAGTCCTGTTCGAAAGAAACTCAGACCGTCGTAAAACAACTGAGATATGAATATGTGCAGGTAAGCTGTACTATCCTATCATTGGTACTGGATCTGGAAGTGGAAGTGTATGGTGCTACATCATATTGACTGATCCCTGTCTTTTCCTACTGCGCTACATTGTTTTGTCTTGTCTCTTTCAGAGAGTCATGGAGCTAGAAGCAGATGCAGTGCACCATGACCTAATAAACGAGGCAGGTTTCAACCTTGCAAAAACAAGGGGCCGCGGCAGAAATATCATGACCCCTGATCGATGGACACCGTGCCATCATTAACGTCCCGGGACGACGTGGTGGCAACATAACAATGTGTGCAGCTATTAGTCAAAACGGCGTCCTTCACCATCATGCAATCCTAGGCCCATACAGCCACTGCACACATTATCACCTTTCAGGACACCCTCCACAACAGACTAATCCCTAATGACCAGGGGCCAGAGCAGCCCAGGTACATTATCACATTTCAGGACCCCCTCCACAACAGACTAATCCCTAATGACCAGGGGCCAGAGCAGCCCAGGTACATTATCATCTGGGACAATGTTAGTTTCCACCGGGCTGGTCCGCAATTGGTTCACAGGACACCCACTTCTCATCTCTACCCCCATACTCTCCGTTCTTGAGTCCTATTGAAGAATTATTCTCTGCTGGAAGGTGTATGATCACCAGCCCCATCAACACGTACCCCTTCAACAGGCAATGGAGGAGGCTTGTGGAGACATGGATCAGGGGTCATTGCCAGGCCTGGATACGGCACTCCGGGCGATACTTTCCACGCTGCCTAGCTCAAAGACAACATCGCATGTGAAGTGGATGAAGTCTTATGGCCAGACTCACAAAGACGATGAGATGAAGCCACATTTTATTTATTTTTTTCCTACTGCACTTTTGTTGTTCGAGGAGTGTTTGAACAATTTGAGAATAATTTTTCCCCTCTTATTTGTGTTGATAGTGTGTTATGTTCCGAATACACATCCACATTTACACATTTGAATACCTGTGTGTATATGAGTTGACTATACTTTATCACTATACTTTATTGCAAACTGCTATGCCCTGCACACAGGAAAAACCCACAAGTGTTTTTCATTTATACTATCAGTGCCTAGTTGTTGCTTATTCAAATTATGGTTTGTGTGTACTGTATTGACTCCAAAAAAATAATGTTTTAAGAGTTTGAAGAGTTTTGCAAGAATTGTTTTCTTTTGCAAGAATTGTATAGTAAGTGTATAATGTTTTGCTGGTTTGGTGTAGAGTTTTGCAAAAATAGCCATTATACAGCTCTTTCAGAAAAGACTGTAAAGAAGCAATAAAACTGTCCTTGTAAGGGCGTTCGTCTGTAGGAGGAAGAGAAGCGGACCAAAGCGCAGCGTGGTGGTTATTCATGTTTTAATAAATCCCTACACATGAACAAACTAACAAAAACAAGAAATGTGCAAACGCAAAACAGTCCTATCCTGTGACAACAAACACAGTGACAGGAACAATCACCCACAAACACACAGTGAAACCCAGGCTACCTAAGTATGATTCTCAATCAGAGACAACTAATGACACCTGCCTCTGATTGAGAACCATACTAGGCCGAAAACATAGCAATGCCCCAAAACATAGAAAAACAAACATAGACTGCCCACCCAACTCACGCCCTGACCATACTAAAGAAATACAAAACAACAGAAATAGAGGTCAGAACGTGACAGTACCCCCCCCCCAAAGGTGCGGACTCCGGCCGCAAAACCTTGACCTATAGGGGAGGGTCTGGGTGGGCGTCTGTCCGCGGTGGCGGCTCTGGCGCGGGACGCGGACCCCACTTCACCATTGTCTTAGTCCGCCTTATTGTTCGCCTCCCTGGCTTACTCACCATGACCACCCCTCTCAATGACCCCACTGGACAGAGGGGCTGCTCGGGACAGAGGGGCAGCTCGGGACAGAGGTGAAGCAGCTGCTCGGGACAGAGGGACAACTGCTCGGGACAGAGGGACAACTGCTCGGGACAGAGGGGCGATAGCAGCTCGGGACAGAGGGGCGATAGCAGCTCGGGACAGAGGGGCGATAGCAGCTCGGGACAGAGGGGCGGCAGCTGCTCGGGACAGAGGGGCGGCAGCAGCTTGGGACAGAGGGGCGACAGCTGCTCTGGACAGAGGGGCAGCTGCTCGGGCGGCCCCTGGCTGACTGACGGCACTGGCGGCCCCTGGCTTACTTGCGGCCCCTGGCTGACTGGCGGCACTGGCGGCCCCTGGCTTACTGGCGGCCCCTGGCTTACTGGCGGCACTGGCGGCCCCTGGCTGACTGGCGGCACTGGCGGCCCCTGGCTGACTGGCGGCACTGGCGGTCCCTGGCTGACTGGCGGCACTGGCGGCCCCTGGCTGACTGGCGGCACTGGCGGCCCCTGGCTGACTGGCGGCACTGGCGGCCCCTGGCTGACTGGCGGCACTGGCGGCCCCTGGCTGACTGGCGGCACTGGCGGCCCCTGGCTGACTGGCGTCACTGGCGGCCCCTGGCTGACGGGCGGCACTGGCGGCCCCTGGCTGACGGGCGGCACTGGCGGCGCTGGGCAGACGGGCGGCACTGGCGGCGCTGGGCAGACGGGCGGCGCTGGCGGCGCTGGGCAGACGGGCGGCGTTGGCGGCGCTGGGCAGACGGGCGGCGTTGGCGGCGCTGGGCAGACGGGAGGCTCAGCTGGCGCTGGGCAGACGGGAAGCTCAGCTGGCGCTGGGCAGACGGGAAGCTCAGCTGGCGCTGGGCAGACGGGAAGCTCAGCTGGCGCTGGGCAGACGGGAAGCTCAGCTGGCGCTGGGCAGACGGGAAGCTCCGGCAACGCTGGAGAAAAGGAAGGCCCTGGTAGCGCCGGAGAGGCGGGAGACTCCGGCAGCGGCGCCGGACAGGCGGGAGGCTCCGGCAGAGGCGCCGGACAGGCGGGAGGCTCCGGCAGAGGCGCCGGACAGGCGGGAGGCTCCGGCGCCGGACAGGCGGGAGGCTCCGGCGCCGGACAGGCGGGAGGCTCCGGCAGAGGCGCCGGACAGGCGGGAGGCTCCGGCAGAGGCGCCGGACAGGCGGGAGGCTCCGGCAGAGGCGCCGGACAGGCGGGAGGCTCCGGCAGAGGCGCCGGACAGGCGGGAGGCTCCGGCAGAGGCGCCGGACAGGCGGGAGGCTCCGGCAGCGGCGCCGGACAGGCGGGAGGCTCCGGCAGCGGCGCCGGACAGGCGGGAGGCTCCGGCAGAGGCGCCGGACAGGCGGGAGGCTCCGGCAGAGGCGCCGGACAGGCGGGAGGCTCCGGCAGCGGCGCCGGACAGGCGAGAGGCTCCGGCAGAGGCGCCGGACAGGTGGGAGGCTCCGGCAGCGCTGGAGAGGAGGAAGCCCCTGTAAGGCTGGGCCGGAGAGACAGCCTGGTACGGGGGGCTGCCACCGGAGGGCTGGTGCGTGGAGGTGGTGACGGATAGACCGGGCCGTGAAGGCGTACTGGAGATCTTGAGAGCAGGGCTGGCACCAACCGCCCTGGCTGGATCTTCACCCTAGCCCGGCAGATGTGGGGAGCTGGGATGTAGCGCACCGGGCTAAGCACGCGTACTGGGGACACCGTGCGCACAACTGCATAACACGGTGCCTGACCAGCACCACGCCCGCCACAGTTAGCACTGCTAGGAGCACTGTAGTGCTGAGATGGCACAGGACGTGCAAGGCTAGGGAGATGCACAGGAGGCCTGGTGCGTGAGGCTGGCACAGTCTTCACCAGACCCCTCGCACGCACCTCAGGATGAGTATGGAGAGCTGACCCCGGTGCCATTAAATCCCTGACACGCTCCGTCGGGCGAATGTCGTGCCTCATGCACCAAACCAGCAAGTCCCTCATATCACTCTCCTCCAATTTCCCCATTAACTCCTTCACAGTCTCTGCTTCGCTCACCTCCAACACCAGCTCTGGTTCTGAGCTCCTCCTTGGCTCCTCACGATAAACGGGGGGAGTTGGCTCAGGTCTGACTCCTGACTCTGCCACACTCCCCCTGTGCCCCCCCCCCAAGAAATTTTTGGGGGTGACTCTCGGGCTTCCGTCCGCGCCGCCGTGCTTGCTTCTCAGAATGCCGCCTCTCTGCTTTTGCTGCCTCCAGCTCGGCCTTGGGGCGGCAATATTCTCCTGGCTTAGCCCAGGGTCCTCTCCCGTCGAGGATTTCCTCCCATGTCCAGAATTCCTTACTACGTATCTCCTGCAGCCGCTGTTGCTTCTCCTGCTGCTCCTGCCTGTTGACACGCTGCTTGGTCCTGTTGTGGTGGGTGATTCTGTAAGGGCGTTCGTCTGTAGGAGGAAGAGAAGCGGACCAAAGCGCAGCGTGGTGGTTATTCATGTTTTAATAAATCCCTACACATGAACAAACTAACAAAAACAAGAAATGTGCAAACGCAAAACAGTCCTATCCTGTGACAACAAACACAGTGACAGGAACAATCACCCACAAACACACAGTGAAACCCAGGCTACCTAAGTATGATTCTCAATCAGAGACAACTAATGACACCTGCCTCTGATTGAGAACCATACTAGGCCGAAAACATAGCAATGCCCCAAAACATAGAAAAACAAACATAGACTGCCCACCCAACTCACGCCCTGACCATACTAAAGAAATACAAAACAACAGAAATAGAGGTCAGAACGTGACAGTCCTTCTTTAGACTAGTTGAGTATCTGGAGCATCAGCATTTGTAGGTTCGATTACAGGCTCATAATGGCTAGAAACAAATAACTTTCTTCTGAAACTCGTCAGTCTTTTCTTGTTCTGAGAAATTAAGACTATTCCATGCGAGAAATTGCCAAGAAACTGAAGATCTCGTACAACGCTGTGTACTACTCCCTTCACAGAACAGCACAAACTGGCTCAAACCAGAATAGAAAGAGGAGTGAGAGGCCCCGGTGCACAACTGAGCAAGAGGACAAGTACATTAGTGTTTAGAAAAAAAGAAAAAAAACAGACACCTCACAAGTCCTCAACTGGCAGCATCATTAAATAGTACATGCAAAACACCAGTCTCAACGTCAACAGTGAAGAGGCGACTCCGGGATGCTGCCCTTCTAGGCAGAGTTGCAAAGAAAAAGCCGGATCTCAGACCGGCCAATAAACAGAAAAGATTAAGATGGGTAAAAGAACACAGACACTGGACAGAGGAACTCTGCCTAGAAGGGCAGCATCCTGGAGTCGCCTCTTCACTGTTGACGTTGAGACTGGTGTTTTGCGTGTACTATGTAGATATTCTCATTACAAATCATCCGTTTCCAGCTACGATAGTCATTTACAACATGAACAATGTCTACACTGTATTTCTGATCAATTTGATGTTATTTTAAAATGGACAACTGCAAACTTTTGAACGGTAGTGTATGTATGTCTTTCAGAGAGGGTTAGGATAAAGCGGAATTTATTTTGTCCAATTGGATGAATAATAAAGTGATCTTTATCTGGTGTTCGTTGAACTCCAACAATACAGGAAACCACACAAGGTCATTACTGTAGTGTAAACCTCACCTTCCCATAAGTGGTTTTGTAGGCTGCAACCATTGGAACCCTCTGCTTGTTTGAGCGGCTCCCGAGAATCTCAATTATAGCTGCCTCATCCGTGCCTGTTGAAAATAAATCTATTAATATTATTGTTACCAGTTTAACTGAGAGTAAATTGAATGTGTATCACTAAATAATATGTTCTTAATTGTAGAATTTCTACACATGCAAATCTAGCCATAGAAAGCTTTTTTTTTTATAGAAGATTTACAGAATCGAATAAAATAACTTAATTATTTTTCCAGAAGAAACTTCAGTTAAATAACGTGTTATTAGATTTGTACTAAATCTCATTAACCCCTACATACATATATATATACATGATATAAGTGAATGTGTGTAATGATGAAGTACTGACCAAAGCCCTTCATGGCCTTACGGAGGACTTCCACATCCCTCAGAGGGTCAGCGCCTGGATAGTCCTTAATAACACCCCTATAGCCTCTCTAATGACAAATACAAGCAAATACTGAAACTGAAAAATAGAAATACTGAAACTGAAGAATTTAAATACTGAAACAAGGAAACATTTTGTAAAGTATATTAGGAAATAAAAAAAAAACTATGTAAATAAATGTAACACTGAGTAATTGGTTGAGGATTTCACGTTAAAGACAACAACATTTGGAGATTCTCACGTTGATGGCAGGTGAATAAGGAGTAGCAGGAACACCACCTCCATATCCGGGCATGGAAGGGTTGGTGGCCGGGGCACCACCAGGGTAGCCAGGCATGGGCTGCTGTCCTGGGGCAGGACCGCCCGGGTACCCCTGGGGTTGACCTGGGGCAGGACCGCCTGGGTACCCCTGGGGTTGACCTGGGGCAGGACCGCCTGGGTACCCCTGGGGTTGACCTGGGGCAGGACAGCCAGGGTACCCCTGGGGCATACCTCCACCTGGCTGGAGGAAAAGGGGAGCTTGAAGAGCATGAAGGTACTAGGGATAGAGGAGTGAGCATGCAGGTACTAGGGATAGAGGAGTGAGCATGCAGGTACTAGGGATAGAGGAGTGAGCATGAAGGTACTAGTGGGAGGCTTCGGTACACAACTGAGCAAGAGGACAAGTACATTAGAGTGTCTAGTTTGAGAAACAGACGCCTCACAAGTCCTCAACTGGCAGCTTCATTAAATTGTACCAGTCTCAACGTCAACAGTGAAGAGGCGACTCCGGGATGCTGGCCTTCTAGGCAGAGTTGCAAAGAAAAAGCCGGATCTCAGACCGGCCAATAAAAATAAAATATTAAGATGGGTAAAAGAACACAGACACTGGACAGAGGAACTCTGCCTAGAAGGCCAGCATCCCGGAGTCGCCTCTTCACTGTTGACGTTAAGACTGGTGTTTTGTGGGTACTATTTAATGACAAATGGTTTGGATATTTTCATGTCTGGGAAAAAATGTGTGATTTAAACGGGTTAACAGTTCTAACAGTCAGTTTCTTAACCGGTGCATGTTTATCAATAAATGGAAGAAGCAATTTCATAAATTCATCAAGCGCAGCGTCGATGCTCCTTATTAATCACATCAGACCAACAAATATTTTTAACATCATCTCTTAACATCATCTCTCTATTTTAGGCCCAGCTGTTGGAACTTTGGCTTTCCTGTATATAGCCACTATATTGTGATCACTGCATCCAATGGGTACATATACAGCATTAGAACAAAGTTCTACAGTATTAGTAAACATGTGATCAATACATGTGGATGATCTTGTTCCTGTAGTGTTTGTAAACACCCTGGTAGGTTGATTAATAACCTGAACCCGATTACAGGCAGTGGTTAGAGTGAGAAGCTTCCCATTGAGCGGGCAGCTTGATGAAAACCAGTCAATATTCAGGTCCCTAAGAAAGTGTCACGCCTGCTCCCGTTCATGTCTTTGCACTTTTCGTCGTCCTTGTTCTATTTATTATTACATTTGCACTCCCTGAACTTGCCTCCCAAATCCCAGCGTACACGTTACAGAATAACGCCTCACCAAAGGGGAGCATCATGGAGTTGTTTTTTTGTTTTGTAGGTGACGTCTGGGTTTCGCTACCGGGGATGCCTCGCTCGTTGGGCTTCCATGCCTCAGCCGGCTCGTTGGGCTTCCATGCCTCAGCCGGCTTGTCAAGTATCTGTGGCCAAGGCTACCGAGGATGCCTCAGCTAGCTCGCCAGGCTCCCATGTCTCAGCTAGCTTGACAGGTTCACAAGACTCGGTTGGATTGTCAGGCTTCCATGCCTCAACCGGCTCGTCAGGCTCCCGCACCTCAGCCTGGTCCCCTGGACCGTCCCTCTGATCGGTGTCCTGTGGCTGGGGCAGTGCTTCAGGGAGGGTGTATTGTCGTCGGCACTCGAGGTCGCCAGTCTGCTTATTATTACGCACACCTGTCTCCATCGTTACGTGCACCACCGCCTCATGAGACTCACCTGGACTCCATCGCCTTCCTGATTACC
The DNA here is from genome assembly GCF_057628025.1 of Oncorhynchus mykiss. Lineage (NCBI taxonomy): Eukaryota > Metazoa > Chordata > Actinopteri > Salmoniformes > Salmonidae > Oncorhynchus > Oncorhynchus mykiss. Next base: position 44,658,979 of record NC_143041.1, on the reverse strand, counting down.
TTCCCTATAACCGTCACTCCCTTTGGTTCCTTCCCTAGGCGTCATTGACTCTTGTTTGTGTTTAAAGTCTGTACGCTTTTCGTGTTTCTTGTTTTTGTATTTGTACATGTTCCATAAGCAATGCCCCCGAGCACTCTGGCACCTTTCATGGCTGGGATAAGTTTTTTCTTCTTCTGGCACACATCATGCTAGCATGTCGGCAGGTAGCCTAGTGGTTAGAGTGTAGAGGCGGCACGTAGCCTAGTGGTTAGAGCGTTGGGCCAGTAACTGAAAGGTTGCGAGATCGAATCCCTGAGCTGACAAGGTACAAATATATAATTCTGCCCCTGAACAAGGCAGTTAACCCACTGTTCCTAGGCCGTCATTGAAAATAAGAATGTATTCTTAACTGACTTGCCTAGATAAATTTAAAAAATGTCCTGGACCCCTGACCTGATTTCACCGGTCGCACTAGCATGTCCCGGACCCCTGACCTGATTTCATTGGTCGCGCCAGGATGTCCCGGACCCCTGACCTGATTTCATTGGTCGCGCCAGGATGTCCCGGACCCCTGACCTGATTTCACCGGTTGCGCCAGCATGTCCCGGACCCCTGACCTGATTTCATTGGTCGCGCCAGGATGTCCCGGACCCCTGACCTGATTTCATTGGTCGCGCCAGGATGTCCTGGACCCCTGACCTGATTTCATTGGTCGTGCCAGGATGTCCTGGACACCTGACCTGATTTCACCGGTTGCGCCAGCATGTCCCGGACCCCTGACCTGATTTCACCGGTAGTGCTAGCATGTCCCTTACCCCTGACCTGATTTCATTGGTCGTGCCAGGATGCCCTGGACCCCTGACCTGATTTCACCGGTTGCGCCAGCATGTCCCGGACCCCTGACCTGATTTCATTGGTCGCGCCAGGATGTCCTGGACCCTGACCTGATTTCATTGGTCGCGCCAGGATGTCCTGGACTTCTGACCTGATTTCACCGGTAGTGCTAGCATGTCCCGTACCCCTGTTGACAAAGTAGCATGTGCTTTTGCCTCTGCGTTTTGGATTTTAAGCTGGGTATCCGTAAAGCACTTTGTGACAACGCCTTTATTAAATACATCTGATTGATTGGTCCCTTCTTGTGTAGCCCAAGTCTGGTTGACTGATCTGCCGTACCATCAATGCTCCGCTGCTCCAAATCTTCTTCTTTTTTTACTTCTTTTTTTTGCCAGACAGCTCTAGTTTCTCTACCTCAGCATGATAGATGAAAGACAAGTGGTCAAGGTTTTCAGTTCTGATTCAGATGGTTACCTGGAAACCAGTGGTGGAAAAAGTACACAATTGTCATACTTGAGTAAAAGTAAAGATACCTTATTATTAAAAAACAACTCAAGTAAAAGTGAAAGTCACACAGTAAAATACAACTTTAGTGAAAGTCTAAAAGTATTATGTTTTAAATATACTTAAGTATCAAAAGTAAATGTAATTGCTAAAATATACTTAAGTATTCAAAGTAAAAGTAATAGTATAAATAATTTCACATTCCTTATATTAGGCAAATCAGATGGCATTATTTAAAAAATGTTTTATATTATGGATAGCCAGGGGCTCTAACACTCAGACGTAATTTATAAACAAAGCATTTATGTTTAGGAGTTCTGCGAGATCAGAGGCAGTAGGGACGACCAGGGATGTTCTCTGTTTAGGGAGTCCTCCAGATCAGAGGCAGTAGGGACGACCAGGGATGTTCTCTGTTTAGTGAGTCCTCCAGATCAGAGGCAGTAGGGACGACCAGGGATGTTCTCTGTTTAGGGAGTCCTCCAGATCAGAGGCAGTAGGGACGACCAGGGATGTTCTCTGTTTAGGAGTTCTGCGAGATCAGAGGCAGTAGGGACGACCAGGGATGTTCTCTTGATAAGAGTGTGAATTGAACCATTTTACTGTCTGCTAAACATTCAAAATGTAACCAGTACTTTTGGGTGTGTGAAAATGTATGGACTAAAAAGTAAATTATTTTCTTTAGGAATGTAGTATTAAAATCTACCCTAACCATAAACTGTGGATGGATGGCGGCATTCACGCAAAACTGAAAGAGCAAAGCACCGCATTTAACCATGGAAAGAGGTCTGGGAATATGGCTTAATATAAACAGTGTAGTTATTCCCTCTGCAAGGCAATCAAACAAGTGAAATGCCCGTACAGGGACAAAGTTGAGTTGCAATTCAACGGCTCAGACACGAGACGCATGTGGCAGGGTCTACAGGAAATCATGGACTACAAAAAGAAAACCAGCCACGTCACGGACACCGACATCACGATTCCAGACAAACTAAACACCTTCTTTGCCCGCTTTGAGGATAATACAGTGCCACCGTCGCGACCCACTAACAACGCCTGCGCCCCACCCTCTCTGTGGCCGACGTGAGTAATACATTTAAACGTGTTAAACCTCGCAAGGCTGCTGGCCCAGACGGCATCCCTAGCCACGTCCTCAGAGAATGCGCAGACCAGCAGGCTGGTGTATTTACAGACATTCAATCACTCCCTATCCCAGTCTGCTGTCTCAGCATGCTTCAAGATGGCCACCATTGTTCCTGTGTACAAGAAGGCAAAGATAACTGAACGAAATGACGACCGCCCCGTAGCACTCACTTATGTCATCATGAAGTGCTATGAGAGACTGTCTAAGGGTCATATTACCTCCACCTTGTCAGCCACCCTAGACCCACCTCAGTTTGCCTACCGCCCCAACAGGTCCACAGAGGATGCAATCGCCATCACACTGCACACTTCCCTATCCAATCTGGACAAGAGGAATACCTATGTAAGAATGCTGTCATTGACTAAAGCTCAGCATTCAACACCATAGTACCCTCCAAGCTCATCATCAAGCTGGAGGCCCTGGGTCTCAACCCTGCCCTGTGCAATTGGGTCCTGGACTTTCTGACGGACCGCCCCTAGGTGGCGAAGGAATAACATCTCCACTTTGCTGACCCTCAACACTGGGGCCCCACAAGGGTGCATGCTCGGCCCTCTCCCGTACTCCCTGTTCACCCACAACTGCGTGGCCGTGCACGTCTCCAACTCAATCCTTAAGTTTGCAGATGACACAACAGTAGTGGGCTTGATTACCTACACGGACTACCAACAACGACGAGACAGCCTGCAGGGAGGAGGTGAGGGCAATAGGAGTGTGGTGTCAGGAAAATAACCTCTCACTCAATGTCAACAAAGCAAAGGAGACGATTGTGGACTTCAGGAAACAGCAGAGGGAGCACCCCCCTATCCACATCGAAGGGACAGCAGTGGAGAAGGTGGAAAGTTTTAAGTTCCTCGGCATACACATCACAGACAAACTGAAATGGTCCACCCACACAGACAGTGTGGTGAAGAAGGCACAACAGTGCCTCTTCAATCTCAGGAGGCTGAAGAAATTTGGCTTGTCACCCAAAACCCTGACAAACTTTTACAGATGCACAATAGAGATTTCATTGGTCGCGCCAGGATGTCCCGGACCCCTGACCTGATTTCACCGGTTGCGCCAGCATGTCCCGGACCCCTGACCTGATTTCATTGGTCGCGCCAGGATGTCCCGGACCCCTGACCTGATTTCATTGGTCGCGCCAGGATGTCCTGGACCCCTGACCTGATTTCATTGGTCGTGCCAGGATGTCCTGGACACCTGACCTGATTTCACCGGTTGCGCCAGCATGTCCCGGACCCCTGACCTGATTTCACCGGTAGTGCTAGCATGTCCCTTACCCCTGACCTGATTTCATTGGTCGTGCCAGGATGCCCTGGACCCCTGACCTGATTTCACCGGTTGCGCCAGCATGTCCCGGACCCCTGACCTGATTTCATTGGTCGCGCCAGGATGTCCTGGACCCTGACCTGATTTCATTGGTCGCGCCAGGATGTCCTGGACTTCTGACCTGATTTCACCGGTAGTGCTAGCATGTCCCGTACCCCTGTTGACAAAGTAGCATGTGCTTTTGCCTCTGCGTTTTGGATTTTAAGCTGGGTATCCGTAAAGCACTTTGTGACAACGCCTTTATTAAATACATCTGATTGATTGGTCCCTTCTTGTGTAGCCCAAGTCTGGTTGACTGATCTGCCGTACCATCAATGCTCCGCTGCTCCAAATCTTCTTCTTTTTTTACTTCTTTTTTTTGCCAGACAGCTCTAGTTTCTCTACCTCAGCATGATAGATGAAAGACAAGTGGTCAAGGTTTTCAGTTCTGATTCAGATGGTTACCTGGAAACCAGTGGTGGAAAAAGTACACAATTGTCATACTTGAGTAAAAGTAAAGATACCTTATTATTAAAAAACAACTCAAGTAAAAGTGAAAGTCACACAGTAAAATACAACTTTAGTGAAAGTCTAAAAGTATTATGTTTTAAATATACTTAAGTATCAAAAGTAAATGTAATTGCTAAAATATACTTAAGTATTCAAAGTAAAAGTAATAGTATAAATAATTTCACATTCCTTATATTAGGCAAATCAGATGGCATTATTTAAAAAATGTTTTATATTATGGATAGCCAGGGGCTCTAACACTCAGACGTAATTTATAAACAAAGCATTTATGTTTAGGAGTTCTGCGAGATCAGAGGCAGTAGGGACGACCAGGGATGTTCTCTGTTTAGGGAGTCCTCCAGATCAGAGGCAGTAGGGACGACCAGGGATGTTCTCTGTTTAGTGAGTCCTCCAGATCAGAGGCAGTAGGGACGACCAGGGATGTTCTCTGTTTAGGGAGTCCTCCAGATCAGAGGCAGTAGGGACGACCAGGGATGTTCTCTGTTTAGGAGTTCTGCGAGATCAGAGGCAGTAGGGACGACCAGGGATGTTCTCTTGATAAGAGTGTGAATTGAACCATTTTACTGTCTGCTAAACATTCAAAATGTAACCAGTACTTTTGGGTGTGTGAAAATGTATGGACTAAAAAGTAAATTATTTTCTTTAGGAATGTAGTATTAAAATCTACCCTAACCATAAACTGTGGATGGATGGCGGCATTCACGCAAAACTGAAAGAGCAAAGCACCGCATTTAACCATGGAAAGAGGTCTGGGAATATGGCTTAATATAAACAGTGTAGTTATTCCCTCTGCAAGGCAATCAAACAAGTGAAATGCCCGTACAGGGACAAAGTTGAGTTGCAATTCAACGGCTCAGACACGAGACGCATGTGGCAGGGTCTACAGGAAATCATGGACTACAAAAAGAAAACCAGCCACGTCACGGACACCGACATCACGATTCCAGACAAACTAAACACCTTCTTTGCCCGCTTTGAGGATAATACAGTGCCACCGTCGCGACCCACTAACAACGCCTGCGCCCCACCCTCTCTGTGGCCGACGTGAGTAATACATTTAAACGTGTTAAACCTCGCAAGGCTGCTGGCCCAGACGGCATCCCTAGCCACGTCCTCAGAGAATGCGCAGACCAGCAGGCTGGTGTATTTACAGACATTCAATCACTCCCTATCCCAGTCTGCTGTCTCAGCATGCTTCAAGATGGCCACCATTGTTCCTGTGTACAAGAAGGCAAAGATAACTGAACGAAATGACGACCGCCCCGTAGCACTCACTTATGTCATCATGAAGTGCTATGAGAGACTGTCTAAGGGTCATATTACCTCCACCTTGTCAGCCACCCTAGACCCACCTCAGTTTGCCTACCGCCCCAACAGGTCCACAGAGGATGCAATCGCCATCACACTGCACACTTCCCTATCCAATCTGGACAAGAGGAATACCTATGTAAGAATGCTGTCATTGACTAAAGCTCAGCATTCAACACCATAGTACCCTCCAAGCTCATCATCAAGCTGGAGGCCCTGGGTCTCAACCCTGCCCTGTGCAATTGGGTCCTGGACTTTCTGACGGACCGCCCCTAGGTGGCGAAGGAATAACATCTCCACTTTGCTGACCCTCAACACTGGGGCCCCACAAGGGTGCATGCTCGGCCCTCTCCCGTACTCCCTGTTCACCCACAACTGCGTGGCCGTGCACGTCTCCAACTCAATCCTTAAGTTTGCAGATGACACAACAGTAGTGGGCTTGATTACCTACACGGACTACCAACAACGACGAGACAGCCTGCAGGGAGGAGGTGAGGGCAATAGGAGTGTGGTGTCAGGAAAATAACCTCTCACTCAATGTCAACAAAGCAAAGGAGACGATTGTGGACTTCAGGAAACAGCAGAGGGAGCACCCCCCTATCCACATCGAAGGGACAGCAGTGGAGAAGGTGGAAAGTTTTAAGTTCCTCGGCATACACATCACAGACAAACTGAAATGGTCCACCCACACAGACAGTGTGGTGAAGAAGGCACAACAGTGCCTCTTCAATCTCAGGAGGCTGAAGAAATTTGGCTTGTCACCCAAAACCCTGACAAACTTTTACAGATGCACAATAGAGAGCATCCTGTCGGGCTGTATCACCGCCTGGTACGGCACTTGCACCGCCCTCAACCGCAAGGCTCTCCAGAGGGTGGTGCAGTCTGCACAACGCACCACCGGGTGCAAACTACCTGCCCTCCATGACACCTACAGCACCCGATGTCACAGGAAGGCCGAAAAGATCATCAAGGACAACATCCACCCGAGCCACTGCCTGTTCACACCACTACCATCCAGAAGGCGAGGTCAATACAGGTGTATCAAAGCTGGGATTGAGAGACTGAAAAACAGCTTCCATCTCAAAGCCATCAGACAGCTAAACAGCCATCACTAACTCAGAGAGGCTGCTGCCTACACTGAGACTCAATAACTGGCCACTTTAATAAATGGATCACTTGACACTTTAAACAATGCCACTTTAATAATATTTACATATCTTACATTACTCATATCATAAAAACAGTTGAAGTTGGAAGTTTACATACGCCCTTAGCCAATTACATTTAATCTCAGTTTTTCACAATTTCTGACATTTACTCCTAGTAAAAATTCAATTTTAGGTCAGATAGGATCACCACTTTATTTTAAGAATGTGAAATGTCAGAATAATAGTGGAGAAAATTATTTATTTCAGCTTTTATTTCTTTTATCACATTCCCAGTGGGTCAGAAGTTTACATACACTCAATTAGTATTTGGTAGCATTGCCTTAAAATGGTTTATCCTTGGGTCAAACGTTTTGGGTAGCCTTCCACAAGCTTCCCACAATAAGTTGGGTGAATTTTGGCCCATTCCTCCTGACAGGGCTGGTGTAACAGAGTCAGGTTTGTAGGCCTCCTTGCTCACACAGGCTTTTATAGTTTTGCCCACAAATTTTCTACGGGATTGAGGTCAGGGCTTTGTGATGGCCACTTCCAATACCTTGACTTTGTTGTCCCTAAGCCATTTTGCCACAACTTTGGAAGTATGCTTGGGGTCATTGTCCATTTGGAAGACCCATTTGCGACCAAGCTTTAACTTCCTGACTGATGTCTTAAGATGTTGCTTCAATATATCCACATAATTTTCCTCTCATGATGCCATCTATTATGTGAAGTGCACCAGTCCCTCCTGCAGCAAAGCACCCCCACAACATGACGCTGCCACCCCCGTGCTTCACGGTTGGTATGGTGTTCTTTGGCTTGCAAGCCTCCCCTTTTTCCTCCAAACATAACAATGGTTATTATAGCCAAACAGTTCTATTTTTGTTTCATCAGACCAGAGGACATTTCTCCAAAAAGTCTGATCTTTGTCCCCATGTGCAGTTTCAAACCGTAGTCTGACTTTTTTTATGGCGGTTTTGGAGCAGTGGCTTCTTCCTTGCTGAGCGGCCTTTCTGGTTATGTCGATTTAGGACTTGTTTTACTGTGGATATAGATACTTTTGTACCGGTTTCCTCCAGCATCTTCATGTAACAGTACAAGTTTTAGACCGTCCCCTCGCCCATACCCGGGCGCGAACTAGGGACCTTCTGCACACATCAACAGTCACCCTCGAAGCATCGTTACCCATCGCTCCACAAAAGCCGCGGCCCTTGCAGAGCAAGGGGAACTACTACTTCAAGGTCTCAGAGCAAGTGACGTCACTGATTGAAACGCTATTTAGCGCCCACGCTAACTAAGCTAGCCGTTTCACATCTGTTACACTCACCCCCCTTTTGACCTTCCTCCTTTTTCCGCAGCAACCAGTAATCCGGGTCAACAGCATCAATGAAACAGTATCATTTTAAACCGTCCCCTCGCCCATACCCGGGCGCGAACCAGGGACCTTCTGCACACATCAACAGTCACCCTCGAAGCATCGTTACCCATCGCTCCACAAAAGCCGCGGCCCTTGCAGAGCAAGGGGAACTACTACTTCAAGGTCTCAGAGCAAGTGACGTCACTGATTGAAACGCTATTTAGCGCCCACGCTAACTAAGCTAGCCGTTTCACATCTGTTACATTCACAAGGTCCTTTGCTGTTGTTCTGGGATTGATTTGCACTTTTCACACCAAAGTACGTTCATCTCTAGTAGACAGAACGCATCTCCTTTTTGAGCGGTATGACGGCTGCGTGGTCCCATTTTTGTTATACTTGTGTACTATTGTTTGTACAGATGAATGTGGTACTTTCCGGCATTTGGATATTGCTCCCAAGGATGAACCAGACTTGTGGAGATCTACAAAAAAATATATATATTTTGATTTTCCCATGATGTCAAGCAAAGAGGCACTGAGTTTGGAAGTAGGCCTTGAAATACATCCACAGGTCACGTTTTTTTTTTTAACGTTTTTAAAATTCTATTCACCACTTCAAAATGACTTTCTCTGATCAGACATAGGCTACACAAAGAGACATAGGACTGTTTTATATTCCTATTCTCCATATAATTCAATGTCTGACTTGGATTTCTCCATCCTATTCTTTTGCCGCAGAGCAATTCTACACCTCCGGAGAGATCTTGAAACAGACGTGCATAGAGCTACCTTGACATTTTTCGATTTAAGTTGCGTCCACAAAGGGGCGTGAATATAATCAGTGACGACGATTCCTACATTCTCGCCGGTAGGTCCACCCGCCACATCTGTTGTAGTTTTAAGAACGAGTTTTGACTGCATAAACCATCCCAATTTAACTGGTATTTAAACTACAACTCCCAGAAGCACATTCCACAATAAAATACCGGTGACATTTTTGGTTACATGATCGAGTACATTCTAGCCAATTAGGAATCTTGTGGAATACCTATGTGGGACATGAGCCCAGCGCATAAAACTGGCCCGTTGTCCGGCGTCTCGCCAGCTCAAAGTGCCACGACTCAAATTGAAATAAATAGGAATCCCAGACTGAGAAAGAAAATTTGCGGAAATAGCGGCATATTTATCGCCAGATTGAAGGAAATTCCACAACAAAAACCCGAACTTCTTCAACCTCCTCCAAAAGTGGTGTAGTTACATCAGCAGATATATATATATAAAAATAAGGTAGGAATTCTGAAGACCTCTGGAAAGCCAGAATTACTTGGTAATTTAGCTGACTAATGATGACTGTAAAGTTAGTTTTTTTTTAAACCTAGTTAGTTAACTGGCTTGTGATTTGTTGTTAGACCGCAGCAGACAGTTTAGCATTTTTGTGACAATACTGTAGTAGCTAAACTAATTTAACTAGTTATTAGACTAACTAGCAAGCCAGCTAGCGTGTTGTAACAACCTAGTTAACGTTCATTCTCAACTCCTGAGATGTGATGTAACGTTAGTTAGCTAGTTAACGTTAACTTAGTTTCTTTTTTTTTTTAATAGCAAACTTTATTTGCGATTTCCACAATGATGACACTTCTTCTTTTCCATTTCACATGCTATGTCAAAAGATTGAGAAATTAGGTCACAGCGTTTCACGACGACAATTTTAAAATACTTGCTGAATGCATAATATTTGAGAAGTATTTCTCACGATATAATGCCGCGTCATGTTTTTTTTTGTTGAGCTGGGAGTCAGAGGGTGGGGGGGTAACCAGCCCCCCCTCAGTCGGTGCTCGGTCCAGGGAGGGAGAGAACCCCGTTGGAATGTCCAGACAGACCTGGGCGGAGCGCTGGGGTGTTGACATTATGCCAAGCACTTGTTAGTGAATATGGTTATTTGCATAGGCGATATTCAATGGACTGTAGGGAATGGAAGCGTTTCCGATGGAGTATCCTAATGGCAGAGAGAGTAGGAAGGATGGAAAGGAATGTGGAGGTATGTATTTGTTTTCCGTAACGACTGACGCTTTGTTCACACCGACAGCGTCATTGCATTTTGGTACACCAGAAGTACATTAATTTCAAATGAAATGCTGTGTGTACCTCGCAGCATTGTGTTGCAGTGCGTTCTGTGTCGTGCGTACGTTGGATTTGTCGAATTTATGCGTTAAACCGTATTCGTATACGGCTTGACAGAAATGGCAGCAGAAGGTGAATGTTGAACTTTTGTTGCACACACACATCCAGATGATGCTGCGTAATATTTTGCGTAATAATCTCTATCGGTGTGATCAAGGCGTGAGGTTTGCATTTTTCTCTGCATGCAGTGCTTGACGTGGACTGAAATAGGTTCCGGTACCCATTTTGGGTTCCGGTACTGTTTATATTTAAGTGCAGGAGCTCCACAATGCTTTTGAACATACAGTATATTTTATAAAAGGAACAGAAGCTCAAGCACTAAAACATTTTTTATGGCGCTGGTAATCCGCTCTGGTGAGCGTCTGCTCAAAGTCAAGCACTGTCTGCAGGAAATACTTTTCTTCAGAAGTAGGTGGCACCAAAAAGCTTTGTTGCCTTTCCTTTATACATGCCTGTTTTTGAAGGATGACGTGCAAGTTAGAGGACCACACTGTTTGCTTTGTCTGTAACCTTGCTTCCTATTCCAAATGGAGAGGCTCTTAACTTGACTCACTCTTCCCCCTTGGGTAATTTGTCAACTGGTTAATTCTACCAAGCAGAAACTTAAGCCTATAAAAACATTGAGCAGTAACGCTATGTTAAGTTTGGTTGATAAAGAACGTTCAAGCATACTTCATCCATTTAATTTGCCAAGCTGGGTTTAGTTAATTCATCATTTTGCTGTCTGTAATAACTTGTCATTGACATGTAGCCCTCCGTATGTAGGGAATCCCAGATACTGGGACAATACATTTTGACTCTTGCTATTCAATCAGACGGCTTCTCCATATTCCAAGTGGATCCAACGTCGGTTTCTGATAAGAGTTGTTAATGTTTCCAACATTTAACAATTCCTTGTGTACCGAAGATGAAAACATTGCAAGATCCTGTTCACCTGACCTGGCATTTTTTTTAATGCTAAAATACCCACCCCACTATATGCAGAGGGAATCCCACCCCACTATATGCAGAGGGAATTCACACGTGTTATCACAGCTGTGTACATACCGCCATAAGCAAACACCAATTTAGACAGCAGAATCCTCTCACCCGGAATCAGACTTTTTTTTGGTCACGGTTGACTTTAACCAAGCCCATCTAAAACAAATGTTCCCAAAATATCACCTATCTGTATCCTGCCCCACAAGAGGTGGGGCAGGATTCTCTTGTGGGGCAGGATACACATTGGTGATATTTTGGGAAAATTTGTTTTAGATGGGCTTTGTTAAAGTCACCCGTGACAATGAAGACTGATTCATGATGAGAGGATTCTCACCCGGAATCACAAACATCTGTGACACATACAAAGCCTTCCCCCACTTTAGTCAATCAGATCACATCCCTCTGGTCATACTCCCCGCCTACGAGCAGCAATGGAGATATCGGTACAAATATGAACCCTGATGACTTGGTGGCGTGGGACGCACACAAGGCAAGCAGGTACGAACTCCGCAAATCCATTAGGGATGCAAAAAGACCAGACTCAACTTGAATTAAGGTTTGACAACTCAGACTTGTAGCAAAGACTACAGACTACAAAGGCAAATCTAGCTGTGCAGTGCCCACCGACGCCTCCCTCCCAGATGAGCTGAACACATGCTATGCTCGCTTTGGGGGCAGACAATACCGAGCCATCCAGGAGGACTCTCGCTGTTCCGGACGACCAGGTGCTTTCGCTCTTCGAGGTTGACATTAGGAATACTCTTTAGTGAAAACTCACAAAGCTGCCAGCCAAGATGGCATCCCTGGCCGTGTCCTCAGTGTTTGCTGACCAACTGGCGGGCGTCTTATTGAACATCTTCAACCTGTCCCTGTCTTAAGCTGTAGCCCCTACCTGCTTTAAGGTGGGGATTGACAATCACCCCATCGCGCTCACCTCCGTCATCATGGAGTGCCTCAAAAGGTTGGTCATGGCCCACATCAAGGCCAGTATCCTAGGCACACTGGACCCAATTCAATTTGCCTACCGCTCTAACAGATCCACTGAATATGCCATTTCAATCGCTATTCACACAAGGAACACCTATGTGAGAATGCTGTTCATTGACTACAGTTTAGCATTCAACACTATTGTTCCCTCTACGCTAGACACCAAGCTCAGAGCCCTAAGTCTGGACAACACCCTCTGACACTGGATCCTGTACTTCCTGACGGGCAGACCACAGACTGGCTTGACACAAGCCATCAAGACTGCTGAACACTTGAACTGGACTGACCACCTGCTCTGATTCTCTGCACCGTAGCACTCACCCACACACACATACATTCACCCACACAGACATCCACACAGACATACATTCATGCTACAACTGCTGCTACCAGTCTCCTTATTAAATTCGGAAAGTATTCAGACCCATTGACTTTTTCCACATTTTGTTGCGTTACAGCCTTATTCTAAAATGTATGATGGGTAAAAAAAACGAATTTAATCAATCTACACAATACCCCATAATGACAAAGCAAAAACAGGTTTTTAGAAATTTTAGCAAATGTATTAAAAAAAATAATTAAAGAATGGATCACATTTAAAAAAAAAAAAATTACATTTATTTCACCTTTTATTTAACCAGGTAGGCCAGTTAAGAACAAGTTCTCATTTACAACTGCGACCTGGTCAAGATGAAGCAAAGCAGTGCGACACAAACAACAACAGAGTTACACATGGACTAGACAAACATAGTAATATGTATATACAGTGAGTGAAAATGAGGTAAGATAAGGGAGGTAAGGCAATAAATAGGCCATAATGGTGAAATAATTACAATTTAGCAATTAAACACTGGAGTGATAAATGTGCAGAAGATGAATGTGCAAGTAGAGATACTGGGGTGCAGAGTAGGGGGAAAAGTAACGGTATGGGGGATGAGGTAGTTGGATGCGCTATTTACAGATGGGCTATGTACAGGTGCAGTGAGCTGCTCTGACAGCTCCAGTCATTGGCAGCAGAGAACTGGAAGGAAATGAGGGCAAAGGAGGAATTGGCTTTGGGGATGACCAGTGAAATATACCTGCTGGAGCGCGTGCTACGGGTGGGTGCTGCTATGGTGACCAGTGAGCTGAGATCAGGCGGGGCTTTACCTAGCTGAGACTTATAGATGACCTGTTGCCAGTGGGTTTGGCGACGAATATGAAGCCAGGGCGGGTGGTAAGGTGACAAAATGGTTGGCACTGTGATAGACTGCATCCAATTTGCTGAGTAAAGGGTTGGTTATTTTGGAAATGCCATCGCCGAAGTCGAGGATCAGTAGGATGGTCAGTTTTACGAGGGTATATTGGGTTTGGCAGCGTGAGTGAAGGAGGCTTTGTTGCGAAATAGGAAGCCGGTTCTAGATTTAATTTTGGATTGGAGATGCTTAATGTGAGTCTGGAAGGAGAGTTTACAATCTAACCAGACACCTAGGTATTGTAGTTGTTCACATATTCTAAGTCCGAACCGCCCGGAGTAGTGGTGCTGGAGGGGCGGGTAGGTGCGATCGGTTAAAAAGCATGCATTTAGTTTTACTTGCGTTTACTAGCAGTTGGAGGCCACGGAAGGAGAGTTCTATGGCATTGAAGCTCGTCTGGAGGTTAGTTAACACAGTGTCCAAAGAAGGGCCAGAAGTATACAGAATGGTGTCGTCTGCGTAGAGGTGGATCAGAAAATCACCAGCAGCAAGAGCGACATCATTGATGTATACAGAGAAAAGTCGGCCTGAGAATTGAACCCTGTGGCACCCCCATAGAGACTGTCAGAGGTCCGGACAACAGGCGACAACAGGCCCTCCGATTTGACACACTGCACTCTATCCGAGAAGTAGCTGGTGAACCAGGCAAGGCAATCGTTTGAGAAACCAACGCTGTTGAGTCTGCCGATAAGAATGGTGATTGACAGAGTCGAAAGCCTTGGCCAGGTGGATGAATACGGCCTTACAGTAATGTCTCTTATCGATGGCGGTTATGATGTCATTTAGAACCTTGAGCGTGGCTGAGGTGCACCCATGACCAGCTCGGAAACCAGATTGCATAGTGGAGAAGGTACGGTGGGATTCGAAATGGTCGGTAATCTGTTAACTTGGCTTTCGAAGACCTTGGAAAGGCAGGGTAGGATAGATATTGGTCTGTAACAGTTTGGGTCTAGAGTGTCTCCCCCTTTGAAGAGGGGGATGACCGCGGCAGCTTTCCAATCTATGGGAATCTCAGATGATACGAAAGAGAGGATGAACAGGCTAGTAATAGGGGTTGCAACAATTGCGGCAGATCATTTTAGAAAGAGGGTCCAGATTGTCTAGCCTGGCTGATTTTGTAGGGGTCCAGATTTTCTCTTTCAGAACATCAGCTATTTGGTTTTGGGTGCAGGAGAAATGGGGGAGGCTTGGGTGAGTTGCTGTGGGGGGTGCAGGACAGTTGACCGGGGTAGGGGTAGCCAGGTGGAAAGCATGGCCAGCCTTAGAAAAATGCTTATTATAATTCTGAAATATCGTGGATTTATCGTTGGTGACAGTGTTTCCTAGTCTCAGTGCAGTGGGCTGCTGGGAGGAGGTGCTCTTATTCTCCATGGACTTTACAGTGTCCAATAACTTTTTTGAGTTTGTGCTACAGGATGCAAATTTCTGTTTGAAAAACCTATATATAGACATTGAGACTCGTCCCGAAGCCACTCCTGCGTTGTCTTGGCTGTGTGCTTAGGGTCGTTGTCCTGTTGGAAGGTGAACCTTCACCCCAGTCTGAGGTCCTGAGCGCTCTGGAGCTGGTTTTCATCAAGGATCTCTCTGTACTTTGCTCCGTTCATCTTTCCCTCAATCCTGACTAGTCTCCCAGTCCCTGCCACTGAAAAACATACCCACAGCATGGTGCTCCACCTGAGCTCAATTTCGAGTCTCGTAGCAAATGGTCTGAATACTTATTTACATAAGGTATTTCTGTTTTATATTTGTAATAGATTTGCAAATATTTTTTTTTTAGAGTCTTTGGTATAACTCGACCAGAGATTGAACCCCCCCCCAACATTCCAATCTCAGGGTGGACACACTAACCACCAAGGCCACTGGTTAAATAAAGGTTAAATACAATTATGTTTTTCTCCTCCATCCATCCAACAGGACAGCTAACCTGTCATAGTGGTCATCATGGATCTATATGACCCTCAGACGCTAGGCATCATGGTATTTGGAGGCTTCATGGTCATCTCAGCCCTCGGTATCGTTCTGGTCTCCACCTTCTCCATGAAGGTAGCCTAACTGTTGTTGTTAATGTAATAATGTATGCCATTTTAGCCTACGCTTTATCCAAAGTGACTTATTCATGCATGCATAATTTATTTTTATGGGGGGTCCCAGCGGGAATCGAACCCACAACATTGCAAGCACCATTCTCTACCAACTGAGCCATGTTGTTGGGGTGATAATGTCTAAATGTGAACTGTTATGTTGTCTCCTTCTCCGTGAAGGAGACTTCCTATGAGGAGGCCTTGGCCAAGCAGCGCAGAGAGCAGGGTAAGACGGCGCCGCTGGGACAGCTGACCAAGAAGGACAAGAAGAAGGAGAAGGTAAGATGAGCTCAAATGAACCTCTACCTAAATGTTACTCTAGCTCTGTGTGTGTTGCCCCAGTATCTGTGTGTTAGAGACGTCGACGAAGGAGTATGACATGCCTGCTCTAACACCCAGGAAGCGCCAAATTCAAACTCCCACTAGACGGCTCTGCAAGTGTTAATGTCAAAATATGTTGTTTTTTTACTCCCCAAATATTGAGTTTCGCTGAGCGTCTATTTTTATTTACTGCTGTTACTACCGGGACATATTTCAAATAAATAAATTATGTAGAAGCAAGTTCGGCAGCTCCAATGTAAATGACTCATTACTGTTGATCACTGATCTGAAGTCCAACCGCTCAATTGTGTCAATAGCACCTCCTTGTGGCTGCCGGGGTTCATGCTACACTACTGCTTATAAAACTAAAAGTTAACGATGTGTCAAATGAATGATCTTCAGCTCAGGACTCCAGCTGTGTATTTGTTTTGCTAACTTTGCTAGCTAAGGTGGCTAGATGTCAAGATCAATCTTCTTGGTTATAGCAGAGACATTCAACCCCCTGCTGTATGAAGATCTACTTATTTTTTATTTTTTTAAAGTAGCGCATCTTGTGTGCACTTTCGGTAATACCTTATACCCCAGTATGCTACAGAAACTGTATGACGGTATGAACATCTGTGTTTGAGTACACATTGTGATTTGTATAAAACATGTTCTAAATTAAATCTATTATTATTATCATTAAGGCGTCTGAGAAGAAGAACCGGGGTAAGAAGGAACACAAGCCCAATGGGAAGCTTCCAGAATTAGACCTAGAGGATATCACAGTGGCCGAGCCTGAACTAGCCCCAGAACCAGTTTCTGCCCCCAAACCTGCCCCTAAGCCTATCCCTGCTGCTGAACCAACCCCTGCTCCCAAACCTGCCCCTGAACCTACCTTTACCCCTGCTCCTGAACCAACCCCTGCTCCAGCTCCCCCTGCTGTAGAGGCCTCCCCTGCTCCAAAGAAGAAGAAAGAGAAGAAGATGATGGCTAAGGTTGAGCCAGCCCTGGCTGCTCCTGCCCCAGCCCCCATGGCCCCCTCCAAGCCCGCCCCTGCCGCCCCAGCCCCCATGGCCCCCTCCAAGCCCGCCCCTGCCGCAGCAGCCCCCATGGCCCCCTCCAAGCCTGCCCCAGTCTTGGAGGCTGTCACCAAGGAGGTCCCTGTGATGGCAGTGCCCCCGGTGGGCTCCCAGAGGACTGCAGCCAAGGCTCAGGAGACCAAGGCACATGACCTTTCCAAGAAGAAGGCGTCCTCCAAGAAGAAGACTGAGTCTGGTAAGGAAGTTTGCCTTTTTTCAATCATTTTACATCCTAGTTATTATGTCCGATAACTAGAGCAGCACAACTGTTGATAATACAGCATGTGTAGGTTCCATTTCTAACTAGTAGGCTATTCGATTAAGATAAATATTTATTTAATTTTAGGAATGGATTGGAAATGAAATATTATTTATTTACTCTAAATTGTTAGTGTTTATCCTGGATTATAAACTGGGTGGTTCGAGCAGTCTAATTGTTTAAAGTCTTCATGTATAGTAAATAAAACATTTTGTAATTTTTTATAGTTTAGTCTGGAAATGAGAAAGTTGCAAATGTCTTTCGGATTGGATGTTAAACGGGTGTCCTGACTCGTTGGTCACTAAACGATCCCATGGCACTTATCGTAAGAGTAGGGGTGTTAACCCCGGTGTCCTGGCTATGTTCCCAATCTGGCCCTCATACCATCATGACCACCTAATCATCCCCAATTTACAATTGGCTCATTCATCCCCCTCCTCTCCCCTGTAACTATTCCCCAGGTCGTTGCTGTAAATGAATGTGTTCTCAGTCAACTTACCTGGTAAAATAAGTGTTAAATACAATTTTTTTTAAAATAAATAGTATGGTCTGTTCAGGTCTGTAAGTTGTATCTTGAAATGTACCATTCTTCCTTCTTTGGGTCATGTGTGAGAGACAGACATATGGACAGTCAGTCAGATAGACACCGGGATTGAGGTAACTGCTAGCCAGGATGTTACAAAATATCTCTTTGTTTCAACGGATGAACATGGTCGTCTAGGCAGGAACTACTTTAGCCATAACACAAGCACTCCTGTAGTACTCCTCCTATGGGGCTTTTCCTTCTAGACTTACCCCCACACCAGGGTGTCATCAGTGTTTTATGTTAACGTAAGCTCTGGCAGGATTGTCTTTCCATCAGGAGGGTGACACGAATGACTTGTGACGAGCAGAATCAACTCTGTCATTCAAGGCGGTTACTTTGTGAGAAGTTACAATTCAGTTAGCCATGTAAAAGCAGAGGGTTATAGAACAAAGCAGGATCAATGCGTTAGCTAGATAATTTCTCTAAATATTCTGAAATAACATTTTATTTTGTAGAAATATATAAGCTTGAAATGGGCGTGGTCTAATTGACTGAACAACCAAAAAAACACACGTCTAAGTTTAGATTTCTTCATGAAACTGAAAATCAACAGTTTATTTCTGGCTTTATCAAAGTTAGCTGGCTAACTCATTGATCCTGTTTTGTAGTATACCCCTCTGGTCCGCTGGAGCCATGGCCCAGTGAGACACTGGAAACTGGAAACAGAAAAGTTTAAGCCTTTTGGCTAAAGCACTGGGGTAAATCCTCAGTGTAAATGTGCCACTTCTGCAACGATGACAAACTGAGGCGTGTGTGTGTGCGCCCTTGTGCATAGCACTGGCCCCATTGTCAGTTGACACAGCCTCTCAGTAACCCAGATGGTAGGCTGTTTCTCTGGTTTCCAGAGGGCTGTCTCTGTCTGGTGCCACCTCAACGATCACTCAGCCTGGGGTACAGCTGCCCAGTTCCCACCCCCGCCATGGGAGTTTGGGAGTTTACAAACAGCCTTCAGATCAAATCAAACTTTATTTGCCACACGCGCCGAATACAGCAAGTGTAGACTTTACAGTGAAATGCTGACTAACAAGCCCTTAACCAACAGTGCAGTTCAAGAAGAAGAAAATATTTACCAAGTAGGATACAATAAAAAGTAATAATAAAAAGTAACACAATAAGAATAACAATAACGAGGCTCTATACAGGGGGCACTGGTACCGAGGCAGTGGGTACAGGTACAGGCTAGTTGAGGTAATCTGTACATGTAGGTGGGGTCGAAGTGACTATGCATAGGTAACAAACAAACAGCGAGTAGCAGAAGTGTACAAGAGGGGGAAGGGTCAATGTAAATTGTCCAGTAGCGATTTTTATGAATTGTTCAGCAGTCTTATGGCTTGGGGGTAGAAGCTGTTGAGGAGCCTTTTGGTCCTAGACTTGGCACTCCAGTACCGCTTGCCGTGCGGTAGCAGTGCGATTGAGATTGTGTAATCTGTTGGGGCGGTATGCGAATTGGAGTGGGTCTAGGGTGTCCGGGATGCTGTTGATGTGAGCCCTGACCAGCCTTTCCAAGCACTTCATGGCTACCGACGTGAGTGCCATGGGGTGGTAATCATTTAGGCAGGTTACCTTCGCTTCCTTGGGCACATGTAGGTATTACGGACTCGATCAGGAAGAGGTTGAAAATGTCAGTGAAGACACTTGACAGTTGGTCCGCGCATGCTTTGAGTACACGTCCTGGTAATCTGTCAGACCCAGCGGCTTTGAATGTTGACCTGTTTTTTTAAATGTTTTGTTCACATCGGCTACCGAGGGCGTTATCACACAGCCATCCAGAACAGCTGGTGCGCTCATGCATGCTTCAGTGTTGCTTGCCTCGAAGTGAGCATAAATGGCATTTCGCTCGTCTGGTAGGCTCGCGTCTCTGGGTTTCCCTTTGTAGTCCGTAATAGTTGTCAAGCCCTGTCACATCCGATGAGCGTCAGAGCCGGTGTAGTAGGATTCAATCTTAATCCTGTATTGATGCTTTGCTTGTTTGATCGTTCGTCGGAGGGCATAGCAGGATTTCTTAGAAGTGTCCGAATTAGTCTCCTGCTCCTTGAAAGCGGCAACTCTAGTCTTTAGCTCGATGCGAATATTAACTGTAATCCATGGCTTCTGGTTGGGATATGTACGTACAGTCACTGTTGGGACGACGTCATCGATGCACTTAGTCATCGGCTTCATTAATGAGGTGGTGTGTTCCTCAATGCCATTGGATGATTCCCGGAACATATTCCAATCTGTGCTAGCAAAACAGTCCTGTAGTGTAGCATCTGAGTCATCTGACCACTTCCGTGTTGAACGTGCCACTGGTACTTCCTGCTTTAGTTTTCGCTTGTAAGCAGGCATCAGGAGTATAGAATTATGGTCAGGTTTGCCAAATGGAGGGTGGGGGAGCTTTGTATGCATCTCTGTGTGTGGAGTAAAGGTGGTCTAGGATCCCCCCCTGGTTGCACATGTGACATGCTGGTGAAATTGATTTAAGTTTGCCTGCATTAAAGTCCCAGGCCACTAGGAGTGCCGTTTCTGGGTGAGCATTTTCTTCTTTGCTTATGGCCTTTATAGAGTTGGTTGAAAGTGGTGTAAGTGCTTCGTTCTGTGGTGGTAAATAGATGGCTACCAATAATACAGATGAGAACTCTCTTGGTAGATAGTGACGGTCGACTGCTTATCATGAGGTTCTCTACCTCAGGCAAGCAATACCCTGAGACTTCTTTAATATTGGACATCGCGCACCAGCTGTTATTGACAAAAAGACACACACCCCACCCCTCGTCTTACCAGAGGTAGCGTCTCTGTTCTGCCGGTGCATGGAAAATCCCCCCAGCTCTATATTGTCTGTTTCTTCGTTCAGCCACGTCTCGGTGAAACATAAGATGTTCGTTTTTGATATCCAGTTGGTGGGATCATCTTAATAGGTCATCAATTTTATTTTCCAATGATTGCACGTTTAGCAAGGAGAATGGAAGGCATTGGGAGTTTTCTCGCTCGCCACCGGCTTCTCAGAAGGATCCCCGCTCTGCCATTTTCCGCCGTCTTCTGGGCCTGTCCCAGTGAAAGCAGGATATCTTTCTCGTCGGACTCGCTAAAGGAAAAAAATTCTTCCAGTCCGCGGTGAGCAAATAGCTTTTCTGATGTCCAGAAGTTATTTTTGGTCATAAGAGACGGTAGCAGAAACATTAAGTACACAATACGTTTTTAAATTTCACAATTGGTTGGGAGAATGTGAAAACGTCAGCCATGTTGTTCGGCGCCATGCTTTCGATTAGGCAGACATAATAAGCATATTTGACATTTACTATTACACATGTTTTGACTTTCATTTATGGCCTTTTATCTTTAACATTACACAGACAACTTAGTTCTGTAAAATATCAGTCAAACTGAATAAAATACCTAGGGCTGCCCACTAGTGCTGTGAAGGCAATGGAATTATGGATGACGGTTATTGATGAGACAAATGGCAGAGGTCACACTTATAATCCTTGAGTGGATACGGTGCTGTTGCCGGGAGGGAGGCGTTGCCTAGGTAACCAGACTCGTTTGCTGCAACACCTTGCATGTGTCAGCAAGGAGCAACAAAGTCCGTTTCATCACGTTGTAAAGAGTCCATGTTACCCCGGAAACAGGTCAACTGCTTGAATGCACGGCCGACTCGTCTTCAGTCCGCTCCTTTCTTTTTTATAAACCGTTATGACAGTTAATTTATTTTAATGACGATCTTCATCCATAATTGTCATTACAAGTTTATACAGTAATTGTGCCTACTGCCTAACGCAGATCTAGCCTGCAGGAAGTGCAGGAAGTTCCCTCCCCTGTTACTTAGTCTGCAGGAAGTTCCCTCCCCTGTTACTTAGTCTGCAGGAAGTGCATGAAGTTCCCTCCCCTGTTACTTAGTCTGCAGGAAGTTCCCTCCCCTGTTACTTAGTCTGCAGGAAGTTCCCTCCCCTGTTACTTAGTCTGCAGGAAGTTCCCTTACCTGTTACTTAGTCTGCAGGAAGTGCAGGAAGTTCCCTTACCTGTTACTTAGTCTGCAGGAAGTTCCCTTACCTGTTACTTAGCCTGCAGGAAGTGCAGGAAGTTCCCTCCCCTGTTACTTAGTCTGCAGGAAGTTCTCTCCCCTGTTACTTAGTCTGCAGGAAGTGCATGAAGTTCCCTCCCCTGTTACTTAGTCTGCAGGAAGTTCCCTCCCCTGTTACTTAGTCTGCAGGAAGTTCCCTTACCTGTTACTTAGTCTGCAGGAAGTGCAGTAAGTTCCCTTACCTGTTACTTAGTCTGCAGGAAGTTCCCTTACCTGTTACTTAGCCTGCAGGAAGTGCAGGAAGTTCCCTCCCCTGTTACTTAGTCTGCAGGAAGTGCATGAAGTTCCCTCCCCTGTTACTTAGTCTGCAGGAAGTTCCCTTACCTGTTACTTAGTCTGCAGGAAGTGCAGTAAGTTCCCTTACCTGTTACTTAGTCTGCAGGAAGTTCCCTTACCTGTTACTTAGCCTGCAGGAAGTGCAGGAAGTTCCCTCCCCTGTTACTTAGTCTGCAGGAAGTTCCCTCCCCTGTTACTTAGTCTGCAGGAAGTTCCCTCCCCTGTTACTTAGCCTGCAGGAAGTTCCCTCCCCTGTTACTTAGTCTGCAGGAAGTTCCCTACCCTGTTACTTAGCCTGCAGGCAGTGCAGGAAGTTCCCTTACCTGTTACTTAGTCTGCAGGAAGTTCCCTCCCCTGTTACTTAGTCTGCAGGCAGTGCAGGAAGTTCCCTTACCTGTTACTTAGTCTGCAGGAAGTTCCCTCCCCTGTTACTTAGCCTGCAGGCAGTGCAGGAAGTTCCCTTACCTGTTACTTAGTCTGCAGGAAGTTCCCTCACCTGTTACTTAGCCTGCAGGAAGTTCCCTCACCTTTTACTAACCCAGCTCTAGTCTGCCGTCAGTGTGAGAACCCAAACTCTTAACGAAGGCAGACCTATCGAAAACAGTAGGCTTATTCCACATGACCCCTCATCTTACCACGGACACCTTGGTGAGACCTTTTCCCAGGAGGGAAATGGGGAATGATGTGTTTTATGTCAGGTCTGTCTTCGTTGTTTGATGACGTACTGTGTGTTTTCATTGGTGTAATGGTATGTGATCATGTTTCCCTCTCCTTAGCTATAGCAGCTGACTTGTAAGAACATTTGTCCCCTTTTTTCTCTTTTTCCCTCTTTTTCTCGCTCTCCCCCCCTTTTTTTTAATCTCTTTTGCGCTCTCTTGCTCTGTAGTGTTGGACTCTGGTTTGGATTCCCCCCTGTTCCTGCCCTACAAGGCCCTGGTCTCTACCGTTAGCAGTATGGTCTTCAGTCAGGGAGAGGCCCAGCGCCTCCTAGAGATCCTCTCGGACAAGGCTGGCATCAGACAAGACACCTGGCACGTGGTAGGACCTTGGGTGGGGTGGGAGATACCACTGAGGGGTGATTATATTACCCAGAATGGGATGGGAGATACCACTGTGGGGTTAAAGGGGGAGGGGGTTGAATAATGTCAGGCTTGGCGTGGCGGGTAGGGAATTTGTCAGGGCACATGGTACAATACGATTGGGACTCGGAGACGTAATTCGAAGGGGTTGGAGTGAGGGTGGCTTGGGACGGGACAAACCACTGTGAGTGGTGGTGACAGACCCACATTGTCGGCGGCAGGTAGCCTAACAGTTAAGAGCGTTGGGACAATAACCGAAAGGTTGCTGGTTCGAATCCATGAGCTGACTAGATTAAAAATCTGTCTGTACCCTTGAGCAAGGCATTTAACCCTATTTGTTCCTGTTAGTTGCTCTGGATAAGAGCGTCTGCTAAATGACTAAAATACTGTTTAAATGCATGGGGGGTCAGACTCAGACTCAGACACACTACAGATGCTGATGTTTATGGTGTGTGTGTGGTAATCAGGCTACTCAGAAGGGCGACCCAGTGGCTGTGATGAAGAAACAGTTGGAGGAGAATCAGAAACAACTCGCTACTCAGCAGGAGGATGCCTCTGCAGCCAAAAACAGACTCCGGGAACTCAGCAGGGTAACACACACACACACACACACACACACACACACACACACACACACACACACTGAGCAAGAGGACACCACAATAGCCAAGAACAGATTCTGAGAACTCAGCAGGGTAACAGACGCACACAAATGTAAAACACACGTTGAGAATATCTCTCAAAGACCACTTATTAACCACATACAATAGTGTTACATACATGAATCTGTTGGACCATTGTTTACCTCAGTCTTTCTCTAGGTCGCTCTAGGAGCTCCCTGTCTCTCTAGGAGCTGTCTGATGGTGTGGTGTGTGTGTCGCTCTCTGCTCGCTATAGGAACTCTCTGCTGAGAAGTCCAAGGTGGCCAGTGTGGAGACCAGGCTGAGTTCCCAGCTCTCATCCAGGGAGCAGGAGATGATCGCCCTCCAGGCTCGTATGCAGGCCTCCTACCAGGACCATGTAGCCCAGACACAGAAACTCAACGCCAAGGTACTAATGTACATGAGAATAGCAGAATACAGGCCTCCTACCAAGACACTGTCCCTGTCGGCCTCTGTTCCTGTTCGGCCTCTGTTCCTGTTTGGCCTCTGTTCCTGTTCGGCCTCTGTTCATGTTCGGCCTCTGTCCCTGTTCGGCCTCTGTCCCTGTTCGGCCTCTGTCCCTGTTCGGCCTCTGTCCCTGTTCGGCCTCTGTCCCTGTCGGCCTTTGACTTTCTCTCAATTGAATTAAATGTGCTTTATTGGATTTAAATGAATTATGCTAAGATTGCCAGAGCATTCAAAAACTAAGTCAAATTGTTAAATCCCCTCTCAGGTCCTCAGTCTTCAGGAGCAGTTGGAGTCTGGTCCCACGGCCCAGCTGGCTCGTCTGCAGCAGGAGAACTCTATTCTCAGAGACGCCCTGAACCAGGCCACAAGCCAGGCAGAGAGCAAGTAGGTCTCTGCTTCTACCCTAACCCCTGAACCCTAACCCTTGAACTAGGCCGTCAGCCAGGCAGCAAATAGGTGGCTCCTCCTGTTCTTTGTCTCAGCCCCTAAACGTTTTAGTATTTTCCACTAAGAAGAAAACATTTTGAGAATAAACCATAATCTGTTGTTTTGAGAGTGCAAATGGAACTGCAGATCAAATACATTATGGTCTAGGATTACTGCGGCGTGAGGTTGTTCTACTGCGGCGTGAGGTTGTTCTACTGCGCCGTGAGGTTGTTCTACTGCGCCGTGAGGTTGTTCTACTGCGCCGTGAGGTTGTTCTACTGCGCCGTGAGGTTGTTCTACTGCGCCGTGAGGTTGTTCTACTGCGCCGTGAGGTTGTTCTACTGCGCCGTGAGGTTGTTCTACTGCGCCGTGAGGTTGTTCTACTGCGCCGTGAGGTTGTTCTACTGCGAAGCCCACGGCGTGAAAAACAAAACAATACCCACACTTGTCTTTTCCTAATATCATTGATTTTGGTGATAACTACGTTGAGGGAAAATGTACTTGCTACAGCTGTGTGGTTGTTTCCTCTAGATATATTTTTAGATGAATACATTTAACTGTAAGTTGATCTGGATAAGAGCATCTGCTAGAGGACTCAAAATGTAAATGTCTCTCCTCAGACAGAATGCAGAGCTGGCCAAGCTGAGACAGGATTGTGCCAAACTGACCAAGGAGCTGGGGGAGAAGAGTGTGAGCCTTCAGACTGATGAGGTCATCAGGACTGGACTGGAGGCTAAGGTGTCTTCTGTAGAGAAACAATTGTCTTCCCTACAGGTAAGACTGGAGCGCGTGCACACACACACACACACACACACGGTCAGAATGATGACTACATCTGGAGAGTGGGCTGGAGGCTGCCAGTTTGCTGATAGCCTTGCCTGGTCTTACCTACTGGCTGCCCCCCCCCCCCACACACACTCTCATTTTATCATCATATTGTCATCAAAGGTATCTGTCTCTTAACCCTTATCTACTGGCTGGTTCCTCCCTCTAAACCCATATCTATTGGCTGGTTCCTCCCTCTTAACCCTTATCTACTGGCTGGTTCCTCCCTCTAAACCCATATCTATTGGCTGGTTCCTCCCTCTAAACCCTTATCTATTGGCTGGTTCCTCCCTCTAAACCCATATCTATTGGTCCCCTTCACCCCTGTAAAGTGCCAGTGATGGGGGCTGGATCTCAGATGGGTTTGTAATCACAGAGCTGTGTGTTGGACTGGAATGCAACCACACAATAATGGGGCTGGCTGCTGGCTGTAAGGGAATGCTTTTCTCTCTCCGCACCAGATGGAATGTGTGCTACGTGCCCAAGCAAGGCAGTTCTCCATTCTGCATATGCTCTCTGCAAAATGGCCGCCATCTAGTCTAACTATGTATACTGTACATCAGACTGTCTGCTATATGGAATCTACTAAGGTTACTGCTACTACTACGGTTACTACATGGGGTCAATTTCACACCATATGTATTGAATTCAAAATAAAACAAATAATCGTGAGCATAAAAAAATATAGTTGAGGATCTAAACATATTTTTGAGGACGGGTGAAATAATGGCTGTTGAAATCAAAAACCAAACGATTGAAAGCAAAATGTAGAGAATTGTAAACAAAAAAATAAGACATCAAAAAGCAAAACCCCAAGTCTTTTTAAGCAAATAATTTTCAAGCGAGCGCAAAACTCTGACGTCAAATTATTTAAAAAAAACATTTGAAAACGAATGTAAAAACCAAACCTATTGAATACATTTTGCCTACGCTCTTGCCTGCATGTATTACCTTTACCTTTCACTGCCAGTCCTTTCGATTGAGAGTTTTGGCCTTATTTTTCCATGGAGGGAGGGCTTTAGAGGGAAGAGTAGACAATGAGTCTCCATTGGTCCGCTAGTTTTGGAGTGACTGTTCGTCTTAACCCAATCAATGAACATGATAGACAGAATAAAAAACTTTCTATAGCCTACTTAAGTAGACGGTCTGACGTCACCGTTGCGCGCCACATGGCGAACCACTTACCAACACCTGCCGCAACCGCTGTGCAACAGGTAATTCATGTGTTTACCTACGTAGTTAAAAGGGTCAGGGCCAGTGACACATCAAATCATTGATTGGCTTAAGCCAAACCGTCACTCCTAAACTAGCGGACCAATGGAGACTCATTGTCTTCGCCTCCCTCTAAACCCCTCTATAGTCTAATAATAAGACAAATATTTACCAAGTAGACTATATAATAAAAAGTAACACAACAACGAGGCTATGTACAGGGGGCACCTGTACCGAGTCAGTGTGGGGGTGTACAGGTTTTGAGGTCATTTGTACATGTAGGTGGGGGTGAAGTGACTGTACAAACAGAGTAGCAGCAGTGTACAAAGGGGGGGGGGGTCCCGTGGTGATTTTCTTTATTGTTCACCAGTCTTATAGCTTGGGGGGGGGGGGGTCCCGTGGAGATTTTCTTTATTGTTCACCAGTCTTATAGCTGGGGGGGGGGGGGGGTCCCGTGGTGATTTTCTTTATTGTTCACCAGTCTTATAGCTTGGGGGGGGGGGGGGGTGTCGACGCTGTTGAGACCTTTGGTCTTAGACTTGGCGCTCCGGTACCGCTTGCCGTGCATTAGAGAAAACAGTCTAACTTGGGTGACTGGAGTCTCTGACAATTTTATGGGCTTTCCTCTGGCACCGCCGCCTAGTATAAACAGTTGAAGTCGGAAGTTTACATACACTTAGGTTTGGGGGTCATTAAAACTTGTTTTTCAACCACTCTGCAAACTTCTTGTTAACAAGCTTTAGTTTTTGGCAAGTCGGTTAGGACATCTACTTTGCATGACACAAGTCATTTTTCCAACAATTTGTTTACAGCAGATTATTTAACTTAGAGTGAATTATATCACAATTCCAGTGGGTCAGAAGTTTACATACACTAAGTTGACTGTGCCGTTAAACAGCTTGGAAAATTCCAGAAAATGTCATAGCTCAATCTCAACGCTGTGCGTTTCAGGGAAGACATCCTCCTCCCTCATGTGGTACCCTGCCTGCAGGCTCATCCTGACACGACCCTCCAGCATGACAATGCCACCAGCCATACTGCTCGTTCTGTGCGTGATAGGCTAATTTACATAATTTGAATCAATTGGAGGTGTACCTGTGGATGTACTTCAAGGCTTACCTTCAAACTCAGTGCCTCTGCTTGACATCATGAGAAAATCAAAAGAAATCATCCAAGACCTCAGGAACAAAAATTGTAGACCTCCAAGTCTGGTTCATCCTTGGGAGCAATTTTCAAACACCTGAAGGTACCACGTTCATCTGTACAAACAATATTACGCAAGTATAAACACCATGGGACCATGCAGCCGTCATACCGCTCAGGAAGGAGATGCGTTCTGTCTCCTAGAGATGAACGCACTTTGGTGGTAAAAGTGCAAATCAATCCCAGAACAACAGCAAAGGACCTTGTGAAGATGCTGGAGGAAACCGGTACAAAGGTATCTATATCCACAGTAAAACGAGTCCTGTATCGACATAAACTGAAAGGCTGCTCAGCAAGGAAGAAGCCACTGCTCCAAAACTGCCATAAAAAAGCCAGACTATGGTTTGCAACTGCACATGGGGACAAAGATCAGACTTTTTGGAGAAAAGTCCTGTCTGATGAAACAAAAATATAACTATTTGGCTATAATGACCATTATGTTTGGAGGAAAAAGGGGGAGGCTTGCAAGCCGAAGAACACCACCCCAACCGTGAAGCACGGGGATGGCCGCATCATATTGTGGGGGTGCTTTGCTGCAGGGACTTGTGCACTTCACAAAATAGATGGCATCATGAGGGCAGGAACATTGTTGCTTCAATATATCCACATCTCAAGACAAAGCTTGGTTGCAAATAGGTTATCCAAATGGACAATACTGGCATACTTCCAAAGTTGTGTCAAAATGGCTTAAGGACAACATAGTCAAGGTATTGGAGTGGCCATCACAAAGCACTGACCTCAATCATATCAATCATATCATTTGTGGGCAGAACTGAAAAAGCGGTTGCAAGCAAGGAGGCCTATAAAACCTGACTCCGTTACACCAATTTTTTTTAATTTTATTTTACCTTTATTTTACTAGGCAAGTCATTTAAGAACAAATTCTTATTTTCAATGACGGCCTGGGAACAGTGGGTTAACTGCCTCTTCAGGGGCAGAACGACAGATTTGTCAGCTCGGGGATTCGAACTTGCAACCTTTCTAGTCCAACGCTCTAACCACTAGGCTACCCTGCCAATCCTGTCAGGAGGAACGGGCCAAAATTCACCCAACTTATTGTGGGAAGCTTGGGAAGGCTACCAGCAATGTTTGACCCAAGTTAAACAATTTAAAGGCAATGCTATCAAATACTAATTGAGTGTATGTAAACTTCTGACCCACTGGAAATGTGATGAAAGAAATAAAAGCTGAAATAAATCATTCTCTCTACTATTATTCTGACATTTCACATTCTTAAAATAAAGTGGTGATCCTAACTGACCCAATACAGGGGATTTTTTACTAGGATTAAATGTCAGGAATTGTGAAAAACTGAGTTTAAATGTATTTGGCTAAGGTGTATGTAAACGTCTGACTTCAACTGTAGGTCCTGGATGTCAGGAAGCTTGGCCCCAGTGATGTGCTGGGCCGTACGCACTACCCTCTGTAGCGCCTTATGGTCAGAGGCTGAGCAGTTGCCATACCATACAACCGGTCAGGATGCTCTCTGGTGCAGCTGTAGAACCTTTTGAGGATCTGGGGACCCATGCCAAATGTCGACATTAACGGGGGCCTGTTCGACCCACCTTTTCCTGTAGTCTACGATCAGCTCCTTTGTCTTTCTCACATTGAGGGAGAGGTTGTTCTCCTGGCACCACACTGCCAGTTCTCTGACCACCTCCCTATAGGCTGTCTCATCATTGTCGGTGATCAGGCCTACCACTTGTTGTCAGCAAACGTATTGATGGTGTTGGAGTCACGTTTGGCCACGCAGTCGTGGGTGAACAGGGAATACAGGAGGAGACTAAGTACACCCCCCTGAGTGGCCCCTGTGTTAAGGATCAGCGTGGCAGACTATTCTTACCACCTGGCATGGCCCGTCATGAAGTCCAGGATCCAGTAGGGGGAGGTGTTTAGTCCCAGAGGTCTTAGCTTAGTGATGAGCTTCGTGGGCACCATGGTGTTGAACGCTGAGCTGTAGTCAATGAACATCATTCTCACACAGGTGTTCCTTTTGTCCAGGTGAGAAAGGGCAGTGTGGAGTGCGATTTGAGATTGCATCATCTGTGGATCTGTTATGGTGGTATGCGAATTGGAGTGGGTCTATGTTGTCCGGGAGAATGCTGTTGATGTGAGCCATGACCAGCCTTTCAAAGCACTTCATGGCTACCGATGTGAGTGCTACGGGGCACTAATCATTTAGGAAGGTTACCAACGCTTTCTTGGATACAGGGCCTAAGGTAGTCTGTTTGAAACATGTAGGTATTAGACTCGGTCAGGGAGAGGTTGAATAATAATAATAATAAGTTACCCAAAAAAACGAAAAAAATTGCACAATTGTTTGGGAGAATGTAAGAAGTCAGCCATGTTCTTCGGCGCAATCTTTTGATGTCTTATTTTAGTTTATAATTTTAAACATAACGCTTTCAATTATTTGTTTTTTGATTTTCAACATCCATTATTTCACGTTCACGATTTTTTAAAATTTTTATTCAATATATATCGCGTGAAATTGACTCCCTTATTATTAAGGCTGCTGACCAGCAGTTTAAAACGCTAGCACACACAGCTGTGTTAAGTACATAAGCTACATCCTAATGCAAGGGGAAGCAAAGTACAGCCCACGGGCTGTATCCGGCCCGCTGGGCACTTCAATCCGGCCCCCGATACATTTTTTAAATATATTTTTTTCTCCCCAATTTTGTGGTATCCAATTGGTAGTTACAGTCTTGTCCCATCGCTGCAACTCCAGTATGGACTCGGGAGAGGCGAAGGTCGAGAGCTGTGCGTCCTCAGAAACCAGCCAAGCCACACTGCTTCTTGACACAATGCCCGCTTAACCCGGAAACCAGCCGCAACAATGTGTCAGAGGAAACACTGTGCACCTGGCGACCCCAGGCTGTGTCACTGCCCTCGGCCAGCAACAGGAGTTGCTAGTGCGCAATGGAACAAGGAAATCCCGTCCTGCCAAACCCTCTCCTAACCCGGATGACGCTGGGCCAATTGTGCGCCAGCTGTGACACAGCCTGGGATCGAACCTGGGTTTGTAGACCGCTGCGCCATTCTGGAGTCCCCCGCATATTGATTTTAACAATTGGTCTGCAGCCCCCCGATGTGGCCCTGAAGCCAAAAGGTTTGCCCTCCCCTGTCCTAATGGAATGATGTTTATCATGGGATCCATCCAACCCAGCTGTGTTTAGTACATTAGCTACATCCTAGTGGAATGCTGTTTATCATGGGTACATTAGCTACATCCTAGTGGAATGCTGTTTATCGTGGGATCCATCCAACCCAGCTGTGTTTAGTACATTAGCTACATCCTAGTGGAATGCTGTTTATCGTGGGATCCATCCAATCCAGCTGTGTTTAGTACATTAGCTACATCCTAGTGGAATGCTGTTTATCGTGGGTACATTAGCTACATCCTAGTGGAATGCTGTTTATCGTGGGTACATTAGCTACATCCTAATGGAATGCTGTTTATCGTGGGTACATTAGCTACATCCTAGTGGAATGCTGTTTATCATGGGTACATTAGCTACATCCTAGTGGAATGCTGTTTATCATGGGTACATTAGCTACATCCTAGTGGAATGCTGTTTATCGTGGGTACATTAGCTACATCCTAGTGGAATGCTGTTAATCGTGGGTACATTAGCTACATCCTAGTGGAATGCTGTTTATCATGGGTACATTAGCTACATCCTAGTGGAATGCTGTTTATCATGGGTACATTAGCTACATCCTAGTGGAATGCTGTTTATCGTAATGTGTGGAGTCTTTTACTTGACGGTCAATACTTAATGTTTAATCATTTTAACTCTGATCTCTTCTTGTACCAGCCCTGAAGTTTATCATCAGAATGTTAATCATTTTAACTATGATATCTTCTTGTACCAGCCCGGAAGTTTATCATCAGAATGTTATGTAATTAAAGGGCCTATCAGTGAATTTATACACTCCATACCCTTTACGCCATGCCTGTATCCTTATCCGTCTGTTTTGCGCTCGCTCTCTTTTGCTCGTCAGTTTTTTTATAGTTCCTATTAACTCTGTTGCTGGACAATGTAGTAGAGATATTGTATTTATCCTCTGCTGCCCTCTGGTGGTGAGTAAGGTGTGCACCCTCCGTCCATAATCAGGCAGGCCATGCAGATACAGTAGCAAGACCATAATAAGTAGAGGCCCAGTCGGTACAGATCGGCAATGCCAAGGGTCATTGATTCAATTCCCACTGGGACCACCCATGTGTAAAAATGTATTCACGCGTGACTAAGTTGCTTTGGATAAAATTTTCAGCTAAATGGCATAAGATGGATGCCATAACTTACTTCAGTGACAGCGTGCTCAGGGTATCACAGAATACTATCTGCAGTGTGACAGCGTGCTCAGGGTATCACAGAATACTATCTATGTCGATCAGGCCAGTCATGCTGAGAGTGAACAGGAGCTGCAGAGGAGGCTGGAGGAGGTCAGTGAGGAGCTGAGGAGTTCTCAGAGGACCCTGGAGAAAGCCCAGCAGGATGCTACCACCCTTTCAGGTAAAGTATTATTCACGTTTCAGCCATGTTTCTTCAAATTCCAGTGGACTAACTGGACATGAAACGAAAGTGCTCCATTGAAGTCCATGTAAACTCGTGCTGAAACTTACCTCAAGTTCGACCTTAATGTATTTGGATGATTTAATAAGCTGACCAACGGAAACAAATCAGGGCACCTATAGTCACGCTATTTTTCACTGACGATCTTAACCTACATTTATTTTATTCTTTAAAATTGCAGGTGAAATAAGGTATTTTTGACTATTGATTAAAACAATGTTGATAGTTTGTAGCGCTGTCTGCTGTCCCTCCAGATCTCCAGGTCCATCTGGGCAGTGTAGAGGATGATCTGAAGGAACGTGGGGCCCAGCTGGAGGCCCTCACAGCCCAGCTGGAGCAGACTGAGCTGGAGAAGGCACAGCTGGAGGACCAGGTGGGATCCATTAATGTACTTCTCGAGGCCAGCCAGAACAGAGACGAGAATGAGGACTTGGAGGTGAGTTATCAGATTAGATATTATGATATTGTTTAGGTAGGAGCCTAGACTGCTCCCAACCAGGACTTGCACACTGCGCGAGCCAGTCCTTAGTAGTGCCAGAGTATTAAAACCCATAGACTCAACATGAATTTACTTCCTGTAAACATCCACGATGAAGACTCAGAGCACCGTCAATGAGAGAGTGGCAAATTCATTCAAAGTATTTGCAGGAAGTAATCACAAGTGTGGAGTGTCTGTTTCCAAACCTCTCTGGGGCTAGTAAGCATTATCTTGTCCTGAGATGGCGTGGAGGTGGAAACCATGTTATCCACTGTTCTTCTTGCTCCACTGCTAAAGATTTCTGAATTTATGTTTGTTTATGTGTTGTAGGATAACTCCACTGAGTTGGAACGGCTAAAGATCAGGTACTTTCTGATCTGTCCCTCCATAATTCTCTCTCTATATAGATGTGGAGTTGGTCTTTTCTCAACAACACCAATCATTTCTCTTCCAGTCTTCAAGACCGAGACGTTCAGCTGGCGTCACTCCAAGAGGAGCTGAAGCAGCTCAAAGAAATGAAACAGGAGGCAGCGATGACTGCCGTAAGTATCTCAACTCTCAGACAGTCTCTGTTCTGTTGTCACTGTGCTAGTGGGATGGCCATGAACTTTGGCTAGCTGAATCGGTTATTTCTCTATTGAGTGGCTAGCTGAATCGGTTATTTCTCTATTGAGTCACTAGCTGAATCGGTTATTTCTCTATTGAGTCACTCGCGGAATCGGTTATTTCTCTATTGAGTCACTAGCGGAATCGGTTATTTCTCTATTGAGTCACTAGCTGAATCGGTTATTTCTCTATTGAGTCACTAGCTGAATCGGTTATTTCTCTATTGAGTCACTCGCGGAATCGGTTATTTCTCTATTGAGTCACTAGCTGAATCGGTTATTTCTCTATTGAGTCACTAGCTGTTTAGAATATTTACATGTATTTATTTAGACATGTCTAGGCAGAATTGTATCCATTGGAAAGAGCCCTCTTGTTTCCAAAGAAGGGTATTGAGAAAACTATAGATTTTGTCTTTCTTATGATCTTCTCACTCTGTCGCGACAGGAGGTCACTACAGCTGAGACCGAGCAGGCACCTAACAGGTACGTCTAGGTCCCCCCTCTACCTGTTTTAAATCATCCGTTTGATTCAGTCACCAGCTTTGTTTAATTCTGCTATTACGTACCGGAACATTCTCATGTCTATCTCTTTTTATTTTATTTTAGTGAGGACAGATGCCTGGTGGTGTCCCTTCAGGAAGAACTGAAACGGCTTAAAGAAGAGATGGAACAACTACTAAACTCTCCCGTAGCGCCCCAAAGATTTGCGCTAAAATCGGTACCATTTCTATATTTACACGACCGTTTTTCCATTATGAATATTGACATGTTCTGGTGGTTAACTTGGGTTGACATATAGCCTAGTGGTTAGAGAAGTGAGTCTGCAAAAAATATATATATCTGGCAACCAAAGGGTTGCTTATATCAAATCCTAGATGCCTTTGCCTGCCGTTATGCCCTTGAGCAAGGCACTTTACCTTCCCACCACAAGTGCTCCATGGCGCCCAGTGTGGCAGTCCCCTGCTCCAACGTGTGTGTTTTTTCCCCAGAGGGTTTGGGATAAAGCAGACCAATAAAGTCATCTTAATATTGAAACTTTTTTTTTTTTTTACCAGGCTGATGTCTCAGGAGAGTCTGATCAGCTACTCAATGGGTATGTTATCATTTTATTGATGGCTTGTTCCAGGGAAATAGATTTACCAGGGGACCGAACATTAGCTTGTTCCAGGGAAATAGATTTACCAGGGACAGAACATTGACCAGGGGACAGAACATTGGCTTGTTCCAGGGAAATAGATTTACCAGGGGACAGAACATTGGCTTGTTCCACAGTAATACATTTACCAGGGGACAGAACAGTGACTCGAATAGGACTGTCAGTTATAGTAGTTCTAGTCCTATGTCTTGTGCACAACTCTACAAAAAAACTATCAATTCCATACAGCTGTATTACATTGTCTAACGCTGGTTAACCATGTGCTCTTCCATCCAGTCTGGAGAAGAGTGAGAGCCAGGAAGTAACACTAGAAGAGGAAGGGATTCAACTCGAAGAACAATCTGAACAGGCCCAGAGCAGCACCACTGTACGTTCCCCTTTCCTCTCCTACAGTCACCTTAGCCTGGTCCCAGGCCTGTTTGTGCTGTATAGCCAACTCCTATTGGCGTTCGGTATGACAATGACCATTAGGATTTTGGCAAGACGGCACAAACAGATCTGGTGACCAGGCTATAGTTTCCTTGCTTGTCTAACAACGTGATCTGTATCAGTGAAGGATCTGTTTTGTTGTTTCAGCAGTCGCACAACACAGCAGAACTGGCCGCGCTACAAACCAGGTACGTGGAACGTTGCTCATCACCAAACCCACTTATTATTTTGACATTTTTCTTTCCCTTTATGGATAATCAAAATCAAACTGGATTCAAAGTCTCTTCAAAATGGCTATACACTTTACAGTGAAACAACACAAATGAAGCAATATGGGATTCTGGCTCTTCCAAAGAAAAATGAAACTAAACTGTTTCTGTCCCCTTGGTTCTTCATTAGTCTGGCAGAGAGAGAAGCTATGATGAAATCACTACGAGAGGAGCTAAGGGAAGCCAGGGACCAATCACAGAAGGTACAGGAGATCCTCGCTCAGGTCCAGCAGAGCCAAGAGTCCCAGCCGAGCACAGAGCTGCCGGTAAGACTGAGCCATAATAAATGATTATTGATTGGTCTGGTCTGACAGAAGTCATGGTTATGTAGTATGTTAACAATGTATAATGCAGTCTGTGTAGTGTCTGGTTTTTACCCTTTACCTGTAAACCAGAGCACCGAAGACAAATATACAATTTTTAATCAAAAGTCCATTGACTTTCTTGTTGGTTCTGTCTGTGGTGTTTTGATTCCAGGAGCTGTTGGAGAAACTGAAGGAGGCAGAGGACAGCCACGGGACACTGCAGGCACAGTGTGACCAGTACAGGACAGTCCTGGCTGAAACCGTAAGGACTTACACTGATACAACATGCCCAATTGGTCTATAGTCACCCGCATCTCTAAATAAACTAGAAATTTGGCCTACAGCCTTTTTACAAATAAAGACAATAGCGTGTTTGAGAGAGACAGAGGTGTGGATGGGAAATAGATTAATTTATCCTCCAACGCCTGCATCGATAAAGATGTGAAACAAAACCACCTCCTTGCATAAAAACACAAGTGTGTGAGAGCGAGTTGTGGTCTCCATGTCATGGATCTTTCTCCAACCACAGGAAGGAATGCTGACGAACCTTCAGAAGAGTGTTGAGGGGGAGGAGCTGGTGTGGAAGTCCAAGATGGCCGACTCTGAGGACCAGTTGAAGAAGGTGAAGTAGCAGTGTTTAAATTTGTAAAAAAAAATTATATCTCCTCTCTTCTGTAATCATTGGGCATGGCTGTAGAATTGTATCTGTCTGTGGCCCTGTTCTAAACCACACCCTCTCTACTCACACTAGGCCCTGGAACAAGTGCATACTCTGGAGGAGACTGCAGAGAGCTTGAAGACAGGAAACCAAAGCATAGAACAGGTTTAATAAATTAATTAATGTTCACCTGAAGGGGTTTATCATAATGCTTCGTGTGATATGTTTAATTATCAGGTCTGGTGTAGTGACTGTCTGATGGATGTTTAATTATCAGGTCTGGTGTAGTGACTGTCTGGATGTTTAATTATCAGGTCTGGTATAGTGACTGTCTGGATGTTTAATTATCAGGTCTGGTGTAGTGACTGTCTGATGGATGTTTAATTATCAGGTCTGGTATAGTGACTGTCTGATGGATGTTTAATTATCAGGTCTGGTATAGTGACTGTCTGGATGTTTAATTATCAGGTCTGGTGTAGTGACTGTCTGTCTGGATGTTTAATTATCAGGTCTGGTATAGTGACTGTCTGGATGTTTAATTATCAGGTCTGGTGTAGTGACTGTCTGTCTGGATGTTTAATTATCAGGTCTGGTGTAGTGACTGTCTGGATGTTTAATTATCAGGTCTGGTATAGTGACTGTCTGATGGATGTTTAATTATCAGGTCTGGTATAGTGACTGTCTGGATGTTTAATTATCAGGTCTGGTATAGTGACTGTCTGATGGATGTTTAATTATCAGGTCTGGTATAGTGACTGTCTGATGGATGTTTAATTATCAGGTCTGGTATAGTGACTGTCTGGATGTTTAATTATCAGGTCTGGTGTAGTGACTGTCTGTCTGGATGTTTAATTATCAGGTCTGGTATAGTGACTGTCTGATGGATGTTTAATTATCAGGTCTGGTATAGTGACTGTCTGGATGTTTAATTATCAGGTCTGGTGTAGTGACTGTCTGATGGATGTTTAATTATCAGGTCTGGTATAGTGACTGTCTGATGGATGTTTAATTATCAGGTCTGGTATAGTGACTGTCTGGATGTTTAATTATCAGGTCTGGTATAGTGACTGTCTGATGGATGTTTAATTATCAGGTCTGGTATAGTGACTGTCTGATGGATGTTTAATTATCAGGTCTGGTGTAGTGACTGTCTGGATGTTTAATTATCAGGTCTGGTGTAGTGACTGTCTGATGGATGTTTAATTATCAGGTCTGGTATAGTGACTGTCTGATGGATGTTTAATTATCAGGTCTGGTATAGTGACTGTCTGGATGTTTAATTATCAGGTCTGGTATAGTGACTGTCTGGATGTTTAATTATCAGGTCTGGTGTAGTGACTGTCTGGATGTTTAATTATCAGGTCTGGTATAGTGACTGTCTGATGGATGTTTAATTATCAGGTCTGGTATAGTGACTGTCTGATGGATGTTTAATTATCAGGTCTGGTATAGTGACTGTCTGATGGATGTTTAATTATCAGGTCTGGTATAGTGACTGTCTGATGGATGTTTAATTATCAGGTCTGGTATAGTGACTGTCTGGATGTTTAATTATCAGGTCTGGTGTAGTGACTGTCTGTCTGGATGTTTAATTATCAGGTCTGGTATAGTGACTGTCTGATGGATGTTTAATTATCAGGTCTGGTATAGTGACTGTCTGGATGTTTAATTATCAGGTCTGGTGTAGTGACTGTCTGATGGATGTTTAATTATCAGGTCTGGTATAGTGACTGTCTGATGGATGTTTAATTATCAGGTCTGGTATAGTGACTGTCTGGATGTTTAATTATCAGGTCTGGTATAGTGACTGTCTGATGGATGTTTAATTATCAGGTCTGGTATAGTGACTGTCTGATGGATGTTTAATTATCAGGTCTGGTGTAGTGACTGTCTGGATGTTTAATTATCAGGTCTGGTGTAGTGACTGTCTGATGGATGTTTAATTATCAGGTCTGGTATAGTGACTGTCTGATGGATGTTTAATTATCAGGTCTGGTATAGTGACTGTCTGGATGTTTAATTATCAGGTCTGGTATAGTGACTGTCTGGATGTTTAATTATCAGGTCTGGTATAGTGACTGTCTGGATGTTTAATTATCAGGTCTGGTGTAGTGACTGTCTGGATGTTTAATTATCAGGTCTGGTGTAGTGACTGTCTGGATGTTTAATTATCAGGTCTGGTATAGTGACTGTCTGATGGATGTTTAATTATCAGGTCTGGTATAGTGACTGTCTGATGGATGTTTAATTATCAGGTCTGGTATAGTGACTGTCTGGATGTTTAATTATCAGGTCTGGTATAGTGACTGTCTGATGGATGTTTAATTATCAGGTCTGGTATAGTGACTGTCTGATGGATGTTTAATTATCAGGTCTGGTATAGTGACTGTCTGGATGTTTAATTATCAGGTCTGGTATAGTGACTGTCTGATGGATGTTTAATTATCAGGTCTGGTATAGTGACTGTCTGATGGATGTTTAATTATCAGGTCTGGTATAGTGACTGTCTGGATGTTTAATTATCAGGTCTGGTATAGTGACTGTCTGGATGTTTAATTATCAGGTCTGGTGTAGTGACTGTCTGTCTGGATGTTTAATTATCAGGTCTGGTATAGTGACTGTCTGATGGATGTTTAATTATCAGGTCTGGTATAGTGACTGTCTGGATGTTTAATTATCAGGTCTGGTGTAGTGACTGTCTGGATGTTTAATTATCAGGTCTGGTATAGTGACTGTCTGGATGTTTAATTATCAGGTCTGGTATAGTGACTGTCTGGATGTTTAATTATCAGGTCTGGTGTAGTGACTGTCTGGATGTTTAATTATCAGGTCTGGTATAGTGACTGTCTGATGGATGTTTAATTATCAGGTCTGGTATAGTGACTGTCTGGATGTTTAATTATCAGGTCTGGTATAGTGACTGTCTGATGGATGTTTAATTATCAGGTCTGGTGTAGTGACTGTCTGGATGTTTAATTATCAGGTCTGGTGTAGTGACTGTCTGATGGATGTTTAATTATCAGGTCTGGTATAGTGACTGTCTGGATGTTTAATTATCAGGTCTGGTGTAGTGACTGTCTGATGGATGTTTAATTATCAGGTCTGGTATAGTGACTGTCTGATGGATGTTTAATTATCAGGTCTGGTATAGTGTCTGTCTGATGGATGTTTAATTATCAGGGCTGGTGTAGTGACTGATGCTGTTTTAGTAATGGACTCCTCACTCTTTCCCCCTCTCTGCAGCTGAAGGAGCAGGTGATGCTTCTGGAAGCCCAGTTGGAGAAACAGTCTGAGACTGAGGAGGAAATGGCACAGGTACACATCTACATTCGTTACGGCCCTGCAGGCAGCCTAACAGTTAGAGCTTGTCCAAATCCCAGAGCCGACCAGGTGGAAAAGATGTCGACGTGAACTTGAGCAAGGCACTTAACCCTAATTGCTCCATGGTCACCGTTGATGATGGCAGACCCTAACCCCACTCTCCGATGGTGTCGCTCAAGGTGTTGGGATATGCAAAAAAAAACATTTTCCTGTGTGTGTGTGTGTGTGTGTGTGTGTGTGTGTGTGTGTGTGTGTGTGTGAAATAGGACACATACAGGCACCCACCAAACATATTATTATTATATAGACCATAGATGGGTACACTAGTTATACACATCAACATTCATATAGTAGAAACAGTCACCGGTACACTGGAAAAACATAATCTGATATGACAAGGCTGTTTTGTGTTCTGTCTCACTAAATCGCATGGCTGATAGTGAGTGACCATAGAATGGAGTACATTACGGAGTCTCTCTGTTCTGTGTGTCTGTTCTCCAGTTGAAGAAGCTGCTGTCAGAGTCTCAGAGCCAGCTGGAGTCGGCCCAGACGCAGGCCCAGACGCAGGCCCAGACGCACAGGGAAGAGCTGGCTACGGTAAGTGTGAGTGCGCACCTGTTTCCTGTGGTCCTGACTCGAACATCAGCGGGTCGCCAGTGGAGGTCAACTTAGTGTGCGTATCAGTTTGTGTATCCCAGTTCTCTCCCTCTTGTCCCTAACCCCTGGAGCTTCCTGTTCCAGGTCAGAGGTCAGCTGAGTGAGGCGACGGAGCACGCTCAGAGCCAGAAGGCGGTCCCTGAGGCCGGGTCACAGAACGGACAATCGGAGCCAGAGGTCAGGATGCATCGGAGGTTATAGGTCATGGGGCGTCCTTTTTACTGCCGGTCTGCTCTGCTGGAGGGTCCTGGAAACTGGTCGCTAGCACAATAATCTAGTCATCAGAACAGTCTAATTAGGAAGGTTTATGAAATGAATGAACGTTTCAGTCGATTCTGCTGCCGGCTTTCCGACCCACATCAACCAGTTAGCAAACGGTTCCATTTTGTTCCAAATTGTAAAAATTATGTGACCAATAGAAATGATTATGCATGCATACACAGAATGGGCTTTTAAAATGTTTATTAAGAGATGAATTGAAATGTGAAACAATAAATAGCAAGCCTATCGTCCACACAGCTAAAAGGCTATATTACTATAACAACTACTGTAATGAAGCAGCCAAAGAAAAGGACATTTGTGGGAAAATACTGTTCGGGAAAAAAACTAATGATGTTAGCGGTTTCATGTGACGGAGATATTTTTTTTAAAAACATCTCTGTTAAAAAACATGGAGGGGGAATCTAAAGATGCAACAACTAGGCTGGGCGGCAGGGTAGCCTAGTGGTTAGAGCGTTGGACTAGTAACCGGAAGGTTGCAAGTTCAAATCCCCGAGCTGACAAGATACAAATCTGTCGTTCTGCCCCTGAACAGACAGTTTACCCACTGTTCCTAGGCCAGTTAACCCACTGTTCCTAGGCCAGTTAACCTACTGTTCCTAGGCCGTCATTGAAAATAAGAATTTGTTCTTAACTGGCTTGCCTCGTTAATATGACCCGGATGGTGCCTTTTTTGTCTTCTGGACAACGAAATAAACTTAATTCTGAAAACCAGTAGAAGAGGAGAAAAATCCTGGTTTCAACGGCTTTATGAGTCTTTATAAAATACAAATAATTGCCTCCACGTTTCTATGGTGTGATTTTTGACTTTGAAGCAAAAGGTGACATTTCTCATCATATGAAGTAAAAAAAAGAAATCTCCCAGGTTTCCAACAATTAAGTATATGATTTCAAAATGCACACCGTCTCCAGCTTAGATTGCAAGGTGGTGGGTGATGCGCTGATAGCCTGCCTACTGTATTGCCTATCCATTTAAAATAGGTGAATGGGGAGGATGCGCTTCAATCAGGAGTTGAACAATCCAAATAGTAGCAATAGAAAACATGGGATCCTTTAAAAAAATTGTGGCCATAAAATCTGTTTTGTTGCGCGCTTGGCTTATAAAAACATGTTTCACTCCAGCAGCAGCAACCGGCTGTTAGAGGAGCTACAGAGCTATACAAGGCTGTGTGTTTGATTTTTGTTTTGTTTACAGAACCAGTCTAATGTTTGGACACACCTTCTCATTCCAGGGTTTTTCTTTATTTTTACTATTTTCTACATTGTAGAATAATAGTGAAGACATCAAAACTATGAAATAACACATATGGAATCATGTAGTAACCAAAAAAAGTGTTCAACAAATCAAAATATATTTGAGATTCTTCAAAGTAGCCACCCGTTGCCTTGACAGCTTTGCACACTCTTGGCATTCTCTCAACCAGCTTCATGAGGTAGTCACCTGGAATGCATTTCAATCAACAGGTGTGCCTAGTTAATTTGTGGAATTTCTTTCCTTAATGTTAATGCATTTGAGGCAATCAGTTGTTGTGAATAAGGTAGGGGTGGTATACAGAAGATAGCCCTATTTGGTTAAAAACCAAGTCCTGTTAAATTGCTTTATCCAAGAAGGAGAGTGATTGAGTGCTGCATCAGATGACTTGACCTCCACCATCACCCGATCTCAATCCAATGGAGATGGTTTGGGATGAGTTGGACCGCAGAGTGAAGGAAAAGCAGCCAACAAGTGCTCAGCCTATGTGGGAACTCCTTCAAGACTGGAAAATCATTCCTCGTGAAGCTGGTTGACAGAATTCCAAGAGTGTGCAAAGCTGTCATTAAAGCAAAGGGTAGGTACTTTGAAGAATCCCAAATATAAAATGTATTTTGTTTTAACCCTTTCCTTTTTTGGGGGGGGGGGTTACAACATGATTCTATATGGGTTATTTCATAGTTTCGATGTCTTCACTATTATTCTACAATGTAGAACATAGAAGAAAAATAAAGAAACCCATGAGTAGGTGTGGCCAAACTTTTGACTGATACTCTGTGTGTGATATATGCCGAACTAACGAACACACGAGAGCGGCCTAGCAACATGGGTATTCCTATGCTTCAGACATGGGTGTGTCACTGTCAACCTGGGTTGTTTCTCAAGTTCAAGAATGTTGTGAGGCCAGTGTCTTGACTTTGTCGGTGTTATTATTAATGTATTATTATTATTATAGGCAGTGTGTCCAGTCTGTCCAGTTCTCTACGTACGCAGCAGCTGCGTTTTGTTTTAACCACCCAGTGTGTTGACTATCAGCTGCCCTAACCACAGCTTGGCTCACTCTCTATTCTAAGCATGATGACTCACTGCTTGGGTTTAGTTTTCCACTGTAGAGCCATTTATTGCCTGGTGTGGAGTGGTGCCTGCGTGGGTGGGTGTGTGCCTGCCTGCGTGGGTGGGTGTGTGCCTGCCTGCGTGGGTGGGTGTGTGCCTGCCTGCGTGGGTGGGTGTGTGCCTGCCTGCGTGGGTGGGTGTGTGCCTGCCTGCGTGGGTGGGTGTGTGCCTGCGTGGGTGGGTGGGTGGGTGTGTGCCTGCCTGCGTGGGTGGGTGTGTGCCTGCCTGCGTGGGTGGGTGTGTGCCTGCCTGCGTGGGTGGGTGTGTGCCTGCCTGCGTGGGTGGGTGCCTGCCTGCGTGGGTGGGTGGGTGGGTGTGTGCCTGCGTGGGTGGGTGGGTGGGTGTGTGCCTGCCTGCGTGGGTGGGTGTGTGTCTGTGTGGGTGGGTGGCTGTCTGTGCTGGTGCGCAAGTCATTACAAGCTCTTTTAATGCTTTTATCTATTTGTGTCTGTGGCAGGGGGGGGGACACATCATCTGTGTCCAGCCACTTCTTCATCTTCTGACACTGTGTGTAATGCATTATATCCTAATGTTTTGTGCGTCTCAAGGTCCAGTCCCAGTTGAGTCAAACCACAGAGGAGTTTGAACAGGTACGTGCAACAGCCAATCGGAAGAGGGCAGAACTTTGACATTGGCTTACAAACTGTTTAGTTAGACAGCCTGACTTGTGTTTTTTTATTTTACATGATCTTGACCCCCCAGGCTCAGAAGACTGTAGAACTCCAGGCTCA
Source organism: Oncorhynchus mykiss (assembly GCF_057628025.1). Lineage (NCBI taxonomy): Eukaryota > Metazoa > Chordata > Actinopteri > Salmoniformes > Salmonidae > Oncorhynchus > Oncorhynchus mykiss. The sequence goes on along the minus strand of NC_143041.1, from coordinate 44,615,161 downwards.
GAAGACTGTAGAACTCCAGGCTCAGAAGACTGTAGAACTCCAGGCTCAGAAGACTGTAGAACTCCAGGCTCAGAAGACTGTAGAACTCCAGGCTCAGAAGACTGTAGAACTCCAGGCTCAGAAGACTGTAGAACTCCAGGCTCAGCTGGACATTCTGAAAGAGGCAGGAGACTCCCCACAGGCTGACACAGAGGACGTAGCCCAGCTAAAGGTACATGACCGTGGGCCACATTCAGCGGAATGTTCAAATCAAATACAATTTTATTTGTCACATGCACCGAATACAAACTTACCGTGAAATACTTACAAGCCTTTAACAATGCAGTTTGAAGCAAAAGTTACTGAATAAAAGGAGCGACAATAACGAGGCTATATACAGGGGGAGTCGATGTGCGGGGGCACAGGTTAGTTGAGAGAAAATGACTACTGTAATTTCTGGACTATTAAGCCCACCTGAATATAAACCGCACCCACTGAATTTTAAAAAATTATGTATTTTGTACATAAATAAGCTGCACATGTCTATAAGCCGCAGGTGCCTACCGGTACATTGAAACAAATGAACTTTACACAGCCTTTAAACGAAACACGGCTTGTAACAAAAATTTAAAAAATAGCAGTAAACGGTAGCCTACCAAGAAAGTCATTGGTCACTATCTTCCTCCTCCTGTGCCCTGAAACCACTGAAGTCATCTCCTTCAGTGTCTGAGTTGAATAGCCTCAGAATTGCTTCATCCGATGTTGGATCTCTGCCCTCTTCAACACGCAGCAGTCCAGCCTTTCGAAACCCGTTGATGATGGTGGATTTTTTTGACAATGCTCCACGCTGTCAGCAGCTCTATTTCCTTTTCCAACAGCCAGATCGATCTCCTTCAACTTGAAAGCTGCATCATATGCATTTCTCCGTGTCTTTGCCATGATGAGGGTGACAAAATGACTACCGTAAATCAGAATGATGGGAAGTTTGAGCGCGCTCGATTTACGTCACATTATGTGACGGTGCTCAATTTATTGGCGGCATGAATCTTGTGAAAGCGGGAAAAATCCATAAATTAGCCGCGTCATTGTATAAACCGCGAGGTTCAAAGCGTGGGAATAAAGTAGCGGCTTGTAGTCCGGAAATTACGGTATGTATAAATAATAAACAGCGGGCATTTTTCTTGTTTTCTTATGGCCTTATAGAGTTGGTTGAGTGCGGTCTTAGTGGCAGCATCGGTTTGTGGTGGTAAATAGATGGCTACGAATATTATAGACGAGAACTCTCTTGGTAGATAGTGTGGTCTACAGCTTATCATGAGGTATTCTACCTCAGGCAAGCAATACCTCGAGACTTCTTTAATATTAGACATCGCGCACCCGCAGTCTTTGACAAATGGACACGTCCCCTCGTCTTACCCAGATGTAAGTGCCCTGCCGATGCACGGAGAAACCAGCCAGCTCTAAATGATCCGTGTCGTCTTTCAGCCCCGTCTCTGTGAAACATAAGTTATTACAGTTTTCAATGTCCCGTTGGTTGGATAGTCTTAATCATAGATCGTCCAATTTGTTTTCCAATGATTGAACGTTGGGTAGTGGTGTTTTACCTAGTCGTCAGCGAATTCTGACAAGGCATCCCGCCCTCCGTCTTTTCTTCACGCCGATGACAGGGATTTGGCCTTATCATGACAAAGCAGTATACCCTTTGCGTCAGACTCGTTAAATATAAAATCTTTCTCTAGTTCGAGGTGAGTAATCGCTGTTCTGATGTTCAGAAGCTCTATTCGTTCATAAGAAACGGTAGCTGCGACATTATGTACAAAATGAATTACAAATTATGTGAGAAAAAAAAAACAAAGACCTGGGCCAAGCAGCCACCACAACTCCAGCAGCTCTTAAAGTTCACTCTGGAGCAGAATAACCACAACACTCTACAGGACTGCTCTAATGAGGCCAATCCGTCCCTGCTTTATTACGCCAAGGTTGTGGGTTCAATTCCCACAGGCATCACAGAAACATACTAAAATAAAGTCTCTCTGAATGAATGTGTATGCTTAGTGGAATACCTTCGCTTGAATGACTACACCTAATACTGTTTAACTGCTACATGGGTGTGGTTATAGGGCTGTTACACAACGGTGGTCACGAGTCATGATCGCAGTCAAATTCCACGTGACGGTAACTAGGCTTCTCCAAGCTCTGATGCTGCTGATGGTCATTAGTAGCCTACCAAACGGGATAGTTGCCTGGTAGTCGGCACTCTATTGTTCCTCTAATCACTCTGACATCAATGCACATGTTTTAGAAAATCCAACTCGTCATGAGAGCTCATGTTGCGTAACATTTCTATAGGCTATGCAATTGCGGGAGAAAACAGAAGTGATGGCCTCTTAATAAGAGGAGGATCCCATCAGCTTTCTATAGGCTAGGCATTCTTTCTTTCTCAAATTTCCTAATATTAAGCACATAGGCTCTCCTCCTGTTGTAAAGAGAAGCAATCTGGCTGGGATGAAAATGAACCACACACGGGGGGAAAAGCCTCCTCCGTTTGCTATTTCAGTGCATAGATGACGTGTAATTTGTTCCCGCTGCCCCTCTTTCAATACAGGTGCATGATAATGGTCCATTCTACATCAAAACCAATGTCACTCTGTGTGTGTGATTTTAGTGTATATATAAAGACAACTTTAAGAATAGTCTGATGGGTGACAACATTAGCCTATCACTTTTGCAACTTATTCAAATCATAGTCGCACACCTCATGTAGCCTAGCCGATAGGCCTTTGTAGCACAACTGAAGTAGCCAAATAACTTTATTTTAAAACTTAAGCACATTAACCCGCTTTACACTCGGTGTTGAGCCTAACTGGCATGTTTTCCCGCGAGTTGATTGCATTTTGGAACATTCGCGCTTATATCCTACTGCCAGGTGCGCATTTTCAGTGCTTATAATGTGAATAAATGAGCTTAAAATGTTGAAATATTAGGCGTAATATTATTACGTTCTGATCTGTTGTATCAGCCTCATTTGTTTTTTAACAGTTTATTTTTTTATTTTTTTTCATGCGATTTGTTGTATTAATTTGAGATCTATCGCATCCCACAACGGTCCCAGACTGTTAGGAAAATGTATTTCTCACACATATCATGTTTCTTTAGACCTGTCTAAAATCAATGATGTATTGTGAAGGTGTAGGGTTATATTACATGGATTTATTAGACTTTTTCAAATGTAGACATTCCAAAGGTCTGCATCAGTGGCTTGTAGGCTGTGCGTGAAAGCTAGGAGATGCTAAACGTGTTTAAATGCCGGTCTCGTGGTAATTAACCGTTTAATTATGTTTGACGATCACTGGCTGACAATCTCATGGCCGCCACAGCCCTAGTTATGTAATTATTTAAAAAAAATAAATAAATTGTTGTCATGTCCATCAATGATTGATTTGACGTATTAATTGATTGGGTGTGGGTTGTAAATATTTTTTGCTTCTGTCTTTCAGGAAGAGAGTTCAGGACTGAAGGAAGGAACATCTGTGTGAGAGACTGAAGACGTGACACTTAAACATGATTATCATAGTTATGCATTCCAAAACTATTAGTTATTGTACTGTAGTAGTTGATTGCTGCAACTCCTATTAAAAATAAAAAATCAAAGGGCCAGTTTCCCGGACGCTGATTTAAGCCTCTTCTGGAACTGAAATACATGCTCGGTGGAGAATCTCCCTTAAAGAAACGTGTTAGCCAGGGACTAGGCTTAATGTGTCTGGGGAAAACCGGCTCAAAATCTTTCTGGGTCGTTCCACCAATTCGGTGCCTTATCAAATGTGTAACTTGGTGGGGGGGGATTTATTATTATTTTTTTTTCCGTTCTGTCATAAAGAGAACATGTTCAACACAATAAAAAATGTTTTCCAATCTCGGTGGTAAATAAATAAAAAAAGTGCCAAATAAAGTAAACAAGGTTGGATTGTAAACAGATTTGACTTTAACAGGGTTGACAATTTTCATCTTAAATCAGCCTTTGTGACTGGGGGACTGGAACCTTGTTATGTGCAACAGGGAGGGGCAATTGAGGGGGGGGGGGGGGGTGGGAATGAAAGTGTGAAACCATACCTAGCCTGTCTATATATGGATAACGGGTTTTGCTCAACCAACTCCGTTTTCCACCACAAAACACCAGACATTTTTTTGTGGTGGACAAATGCTGAGTTTTTTAGCACTTTAGCAATTCTTATTCATATAACAAAAATGAACTCGGTGGTCTTACTAAAGGGTGTTTCATTGAAATGTATAACAGGCTTTTAAAATTCAACATGGGTGTAGAATTCATTACTTAAAATGTCAAAGGGATGCGAAACTCACTCATTTCGTGGAACGACTGATCTGTTGCTGCAATTCCCGTTGATCTAGGATGAGGAGAAAAGATACTACGCTGCAAGCAGAACGTTGAAGACCAACATGCATTCATCTTCATGAACGATTCTGGCCATGTCAGAAGTTATATACCTAAGACTAGCTCTGGTCCAGGGCATTAGTGCGCGTTACTCCACTATGCCCTGTATCGATATTGACCACACTAACGCCCTGGACTAGAGCTAACCTCCTCCGCCTTATAGTCACAATGAAATCTCCCTCCCCAGAGTCCACAGTGTTAAAAGGGAGAACGATTGTGTGTGTTTTGTTTTAAACGTACATCAACCTGTGCAATTACTTTGTGCACCCTATTCTCCTATATTGAACACTACTTTTGACCAGAGCACTATAGGGAAACCTTATGGGCCCTGGTCAAAAGAAGTGTACTATATAGAGAGAAGATAGGGTGCAGCTTTGTGTCTTTTGTAACTGGTTGGATGAAAGATGGGGGAAGAAGTTAAGGTACACAGGACGGCTGCAATACGTTGAGTGCCTCCTTCAGTACTGTGTTATACAGTAGCTGGCTGCCAACACAAAATGTATGAATTTGATAAAGAATAAAACTACAATGTAGCTATTGTGCTATGACTCGTGCCTGAACCTGTTGATGATTTTTTTTTTTAAACCAAGGATTGATGTAACAAACCACGGATGTGTTCCAGAAAGCAGGATTATTACATGGCCCAGCTAACTGATAGTCAAGTGATATGTGTGCTGTTTTATCAGGTAAAAAAAAAGTTTGTATATTAGTTGTCGTTGAGATTTTAAAGTTGAGATTTCTTAAGACTAAAAGCAGTTTTGGAAAGTTAGCTGGCTAACTTGTTGACCAAGAATTCTGTGACAACCCCCACCCCCACCCATGAGTAACAAACTGGGAATGTAGAAAACATATGAAAGAATCCAGAGGGCCGGGCAGATGTTTAATTTGACAGATTACTCCGGTAGCACTCAGTTTCAAAACGTTTTCTTATTGAACAGGACCCAGGATATGCAGTGAGGCGCTCGCATGTGGGCAGACTGCCGATCTGGGTGGTGGCCATGCGGGCCAGCTTCACGCCCTCCTCGATTATTATACACCGAACTAAATTATAGTGTTGGTTTCATGAACTGAAATAAAAGTTCCCCCCCCAACATTTTTTTCCAGCGGCACAAAAAAGCTTGTCTCTCAATTTGAAGCTGATTTTAAACAGCATGATCATTACACAGGTGCACCTTGTGCTTGGGACTATAGAGCAGTTTTATCACACAACACGATGCCGCAGATGTCTCAAGTTTTTGAGGAAGCTTGTAATTTGCATGCTGAATTGTTGAATTTATATTAGTGTTCTGTATAATATATTCCATGGGAGGCACTAACCTTGATATAGGCTGAAGTTAGCAAATCGTACATGATGCTAAAAATGGGAAATTACACTTTAGTATTGGCTTTGCCTACCCATGCAGTTTAGATATTAATAAATAACTTAAGCTTTATAATATGTAATGGTGCCGGAGGAGATGGTTGCTGTTCTACGATCCCCTAACCTATTGTGTTTTTTCCACATTATTTGTACCTTATTTTATACATCTACAAGCATTTCGCTACACTCTCATTATCATCTGCTAACCATGTGTATGTGACCGATTTTGATAATGTTTCTGCCACCTTTTTTTATGACCGAAAAAGAGCTTCTAGATATCAGGACAGCGATTACTCACCCCGTACTGGAGGAATACTTTTTATTTAACAAGTCGGACGGGAAGGATTTACTTCAGACACCCGACAAGGTCCTCGTCATTCGCAGGAGAAAGAGACCGATATCAGAGACGAAGTTCTGGTTGCCTTGTAAAGATCCGACGGCGAGTGGGTAATCTCCCTTTAGTGGCCGGGGACTTTAATGCAGGGAAACTTAAATCCGTTTTACCTCATTTCTACCAGTATGTTACACATGCAACCTGAGGAGGAAAAACTCCAGACCAACTATACAAAGCTCTCCCTCACCCTCCATTTAGCAAATCTGACCATAATTATATCCTTCTGATTCCTGCTTACAAGTAAAACCTAAAGCAGGAAGCACCAGTGACTCGGTCAATTAAAAAGGTGGTCAGATGAAGCAGATGCTAAGCTACAGGACTGTTTAGCTAGCACAGGCTGGAATATGTTCCGGGATTCTTCCGATGGCATTGGGTACACCACATCAGTCACTGGCTTCATCAATAAGTGCATTGATGACATCGTACATACCCCAACCAGAAACCATGGATTACAGGCAACATCCACACTGAGCTAAAGGCTAGAGCTGCCACATTCAAGGAGCGGGACTCTAACCCTGCAGCTTATAAGAAATCCCCCTATTCCCTCCGACGAACCATCAAACAGGCATAGCATCAATACAGGACTAAGATTGAATTGTACTACACCGACTCCAACGCTCGTCAGATGTGGCAGGTTTGCAAGCTATTACAGACTACAAAGGGAATCACAGCTGCGAGCTGCCCAGTGACATGAGCCAACCAGACGAGCTAAATTACTTCTATGCACACTTCGAGGCAAGTAACACTGAAACATGCTTGAGAGCATCAGCTGTTCCGCACGACTGTGTGATCACCCTCTCCGTAGCCGATGGGATTAAGATCTTTAAACATGTCAACATTCACAAGGCTGCGGGGCCAGACGGATTACCAGGACGTGTTCTCTGAGCATGCGCTGACCAACTGTCAAGTGTCTTGTCACTCACATTTTCAACCTGTCCCTGACTGAGTCTGTAATACCAACATGTTTCAAGCAGACCACCGTAGTCCCTGTGCCCAAGATCTTTAACGATTCAATCATATCGACAGCATTCTTGCGCAAAATATAACGCAGCATCATCTGGATATGTATTTTGCAAAAGTTCAACATTCACCTGCTGTCAAGCCGTCTGCCCATACAGTTTGACGCATACGCTCGATAAAATCCAACGTACGCACCACACTGAAAGCACTGCAACACAATGCTGATTGGAAATGAATGTAATTCTGGTGTACTAAAATGCAATGACTGTCGGTGTGATCGAAGCGTAAGGTAAACCGCCTAAATGACTACCGACCCGTAGCACTCACGTCTGTAGCCATGAAGTGCTTGGAAAGGCGGGTCATGGCTCACATCAACACCATTATCCCAGAATCCATAGACCCACTCCAATTTGCATACCGCCCCAACAGATCCACAGATGATGCAATCTCTATTACACTCAACATTGCCCTTTCCCGCCTGGACAAAAGGAACACCTATGTGAGAATGCTATTCATTGACTACAGCTCAGCGATCAACACCATAGTGCCCTCAAAGCTCATCACTAAGCTAAGGTCCCTGGGATTAAACACCTCCCTCTGCAACTGGATCCAGGACTTTCTGACGGGCCACCCCCAGGTGGTAAGGGTAGGTAACAATACATCTGCTACGCTGATCCTCAACACGGTGCCCCCTCAGGGGTGCGTGCTCAGTCCCCTCTTGTACTCCCTGTCCACTCATGACTGCATGGCCAGGCACGACTCGTATTAGCTAACACTCATCAAGTTTGTTGTGTCATCGGAACAGCCTGATCACCAACAACGATTAGACAGCCTATAGGGAGGAGGTCAGAGAACTGGCAGTGTGGTGCCAGGACAACAACCTCTCCCTCAACGTGATCAAGACAAAGTAGATGATTGTGGACTACAAGAAAAGGAGGACCGAGCACGCCCCCATTCTCATCGATGGGGCTGTAGTGGAGCAGGTTGAGAGCTTCAAGTTTCTTGGACTCCACATCATCAACAAACTAACATGGTCCAAGCACACCAAGACAGTTGTGAAGAGGGCACGACAAAACTTATTCCCCCTCAGGAGACTGAAAACATTTAGCATGGGTCCTCAGATCCTCATAAGGTTCTACAGCTGCACCATCGAGAGCATCCTGACTGGTTGTATCACTGCCTGGTATGGCAACTGCTCGGCCTCCGACCGCAAGGCACTACAGAGGGTAGTGCGTGTACGGACCAGTACGTCAGAGGAAGGCCCTAAAAATTGTCAAAGACTTCACCCAAGTCATAGACTGTTCTCTCTGCTACCGCATGGCAAGCGGTACTGGAGCGCCAAGTCCAAAGGACTTCTTAACAGCTTCTACCACCAAGCCATAAGATTCCCGAACAGCTAATATTGTGGAAATTCAATACTGAGAGAGACTTTGTCATTTCTTCAAACAATCATTATTTAATATTGATTCATTATTGTAATAATGAAACCGTCAGCCCAACAGTCTTGACTGACTGTTAGGATGAGAGCCTTCCCTTTACAGACAATGCACAGTTTATTTAGCTAATACCCAGAGTGCTTGATTCCACCCTTACCATATAGATTGGGAGGTACCATAAGCCACTTTGGGCTCAACCTGCACCTGGTGTTATCTTTTATTTCTTTTGTTTCACCTTTATTTAACCAGGTAGGCTAGTTGAGAACACCTTTATTTAACCAGGTAGGCCAGTTGAGAACACCTTTATTTAACCAGGTAGGCTAGTTGAGAACACCTTTATTTAACCAGGTAGGCTAGTTGAGAACACCTTTATTTAACCAGGTAGGCCAGTTGAGAACACCTTTATTTAACCAGGTAGGCAAGTTGAGAACAAGTTCTCATTTACAATTGCGACCTGGCCAAGATAAAGCAAAGCAGTTCGTCACGTACAACAACACAGAGTTACACATGGAGTAAGACAAACATACAGTCAATAATACAGTAGAAACAAGTCTATATACAATGAGGTGAGATAAGGGAGGTAAAGGCAAAAAAAAAGGCCATGGTGGCAAAGTAAATACAATATAGCAAGTAAAACACTGGAATGGTAGATTTGCAGTGGAAGAATGTGCAAGGTAGAGATAGAAATAATGGGGGTGCAAAAGAGCTAAATAATTAAATACAGTAGGGGGAGAGGTAGTTGTTTGGGCAAAATTTTAGATGGGTTATGTACATGTGCAGTAATCTGTGAGCTGCTCTGACAGCTGGTGCTTGAAGCTAGTGAGGGGGATAAGTGTTTCCAGTTTCAGAGATTTTTGCAGTTCGTTCCAGTCATTGGCAGCAGAGAACTGGAAGGCGAGGCGGCCAAAGTAAGAATTGGTTTTGGGGGTGACCAGTGAGATATACCTGCTGGAGCGCGTGCTACAGGTGGGTGATGCTATAGTGACCAGCGAGGTGAGATAAGTTGGGACTTTACCTAGCAAGGTCTTGTAGATGACCTGGAGCCAGTGGGTTTGGCGACGAGTATGAAGCGAGGGCCAGTCAACGAGAGCGTACAGGTCGCAGTGGTGGGTAGTATATGGGGCTTTGGTGACAAAACGGATGGCACTGTGATAGACCGCATCCAATTTATTGAGTAGAGTGTTGGAGGCTATTTTGTAAATGACGTCGCCGAAGTCGAGGATCAGCAGGATGGTCAGTTTTACAAGGGTATGTTTGGCAGCATGAGTGAAGGAGGCTTTGTTTGCGAAATAGGAAGCCAATTCTAGATGTAACTTCGGATGTTCGATGTGAGTCTGGAAGGAGAGTTTACAGTCTAACCAGACACCTAGGTATTTGTAGTTGTCCACATATTCTAAGACAGAACCGTCCAGAGTAGTGATGTTGGACGGGCGGGCAGGTGCAGGCAGCGATCGGTTGAAGAGCATGCATTTAAGAGCAATTGGAGGCCACGGAAGGAGAGTTGTATGGCACTGAAGCTCGTCTGGAGGGTTGTTAACACAAAGTCCAAAGAAGGGCCAGAAGTATACCGAATGGTGTCGTGTGCGTAGAGGTGGATCAGAGACTCAGCAGCAGCAAGAGCGACATCATTGATGTATACAGAGAAGAGAGTCGGTCCAAGAATTGAACCCTGTGGCACCCCCATAGAGACTGTCAGAGGCCCGGACAACAGGCCCTCCGATTTGACACACTGAACTCTATATCTTAACCCCCCACCCTGGCCTAATTTCCCAGATGCCAGGATATCTGAGGACCATTGAGGCCTTTGTTCTACTCTTCTATCCTGGCTAAACATACACCATATAGTGTCTATGGAATGCAGGCTCAATCAGACCGGAGTATGTATCATAGAATGTGGCTGTTTCATTTTTTTTATCACAAGACATCATTCTATTGTCAGCTTCTAGTAAAATCCATGTCCTCGACATGTCCCGTTGTGTGCAGGAAGCTATAGTGGACACCATAAAACTCAGCATTAGCAGGACAGAAATATCTCACTGGTTGTTTAGTAAATAATTATTACATATCCAATAAATAAGGTGAATACATAATTTTTCCCCCTCACACTAATCATAGGGCTACCCAGACCCCTCTTTTTACACTGCTGCTACTCTCTGTTTATTATCTATGCATAGTCACTTTAACTCTACCTACATGTACATATTACCTCAATTACCTCGCCTATCCGGTGCCCTCGCACATTGACTCGGTACCAGTCCCCCCCTGTATATAGCCTCCACATTGACTCTGTACCAGTCCCCCCCTGTATATAGCCTCCACATTGACTCTGTACCAGAACCCCATGTATATAACCTCCACATTGACTCGGTACCGGTACCAGCTGTATATAGCCTCCACATTGACTCAGTACCGGTACCCCCTGTATATAGCCTCCACATTGACTCGGTACCGGTACCCCCTGTATATAGCCTCCAAATTGACTGTACCGGTACCCCCTGTATACAGCCTCTCTATTGTTATGTTACTCCTGCTGTTTAATTATTTGTTACTTTTATTTTCTTATTTTTTTTAGTTAACCCTTCTTTTTCTTAAAACTAATAAAATAAAACTAATAAAGGCCTCTAAGTAAGCATTTCACTGTAAAGTGTAACCTGTTGTTTTTGGCGTATTTGACGACTAAAATGTGATGTGTACAGAGGTAACCAAGACAACGCCAGACATTTAACATTCTCCTTGCAGGAGGATATTACGCTGGCAGCACAATCACAGATTTTTTTTCCCCCGCCCTCAAAACATAATTCCACTTGTAAAGACATAGTAATCTTTGGGAATATACACTGAGTAGACAAAACATTAAGAACACCGGTCTCTTTGCTTGACATGGACTGACCACGGTGGGAATTGGATGTACTTTCATTCGTAATATTTTATTATTTATACCAGCATTTATGATACGTTTTAACAAATACTGGTATGTTGAAAAGCTAGTGTGTATTATTTAAAGAAATATACTAACCAATAAAAATGTATAAATACCATTTGTTATTGGAGTTACTCATTAAGAGTCTGTATAATTTAAATTGGTTTTGTGCCGGCCAACTGGTTTAATACTGTGGCTCCGTTCTCCGCCCACTCCGTTCACTGCAATGCAATACTGTCGAACATCACAACTTAAAACGTGTTGTTTGCTAAGGATGGTGTATTCTGTTTCTTAAATAGGCTACTTCTAAATTAACATATCTAAGTCACTGTGTGAACCGACATATCCATATTTGTTTCTATAAATCCCAAAGAAAAGACATGCAATTCATAGGTCATTAGACCTAACTGTGTCTTACAATTTCTGTACTGCAAGACCTACTTATTAATTTACATTTCAAAACACTGAAACATAAGGCATACATTAAAATTAAGACTATAGACAGATCATGTCTAGACTGTGATTAGACTATAAACCTTTCAAAGCATTTTTTTGTTGTTGTATTTGACTCAAAGTGAATGACTTGACTGTTTGTTCTATGCAAAGGTTGTTGCCAACACAGTGGAAACCTCTGGTGGAAACAAGGCTGAAATCAGGAACAGAACCCACCCACAACTACACTGCGCAACCATCTTTAAACTCTTCCTGATTCAATCGCTTCCCTTCAACATTCCCGAGCGTCAGAAACAAGTAAGACACAAGTTATTTTGCTTTGAAAAGGGTTATAAATCTTCAATGTTAGGTTTTATACAGATCTAAGCCAACTCGACATGTCCTAGAATTGTGTGCAGGTTTAAGCTTCTGAGTGTCTTTATTTATATAACGAATGTGAAGCCGTTCGCATATCCGCATCTCGTTACAACATCTAACAATCGCCATTTAAAATCGCTCTTATTTGTGAACGATCCTGGGTTTAGTTATTGGTCACGGTTTAATTGTTATAATTTAATAGTCTACAATAGTTTTCTTATTATTACTATCCTGCATTAAGGGCAGATCGACCAGATTTTAAGTACGCTCTGAAGTACTTTAATCTCAAACTGCCATTTTGTCTCAAATTCAAGGATGTGTAATTAGCCACAATGTGACATCTTGGAAGGCTAGATTGTAATATTATGTAACAGCTTCAGTGTAGCCTAGTATATATATTATTATTAATGTTTTTTCAGCATGTGTTTTACACGAAACATGTGAGACCACCGATTCTGGTTGGCTGGAAGGTTACATTGTAGCACTCCTAATGTAGCCTTAATGACGTTGTTTTACTGGAGTAGGAAATTACTAGCGTTGTGGTGTTATTTTGTAGCGTTCAAATCAAAGGAGCCTATTGACGGATACATTTCTTGTGTTCGAAGCTAGTTCTGGAGCAATGAGTGTCCTAATGGGGCGTTCCTCTGCCCAGGCGTTGCTGCACCCTGACAGATCTTACAACGGCCTGGATAGGTATTTTTTAGGTATTAGCAGATGCCACGTTCAAAACAACGGGGAACTCGGGAAATATCCCACTTCTGACTTCAGTGTGTTCAAGACAACTGGGAACTCTGGGGTGGGGGGGATTTAAAACTTGGGCATATTTCTAGAGCTCTGACTTTCCGTCCGTTTTTTTCCGAAAGTTCCCAGTTGTCGTGAAAGCACCATAACCACGTCGTAGTTGCGTTACCCTGCTCAAATTGTTGTGTGCCATGTCATCGACGGACTGTTTTAACGTATATTGTGGTTAGATGGTATGTAAAATACCAATCCAGGCGTTGTAAAATATGGCAGGCATCAGCAACGCCTGGGCAGAGGAACACGCCCCATGTGTTGTAGAAATATGTCAGTCGATGACAGAGCAGGGCAACGGCACCTTAAACTTTGCTTTAGGCTGTACTGGTCTGTTTATTCCGATAAATCGATGTTTAGGTTAGATTCCATGGAGATGCTGGAATGTGTGACGATGCGAGAGGGCGTGCTGTAGGGTAGGGGACACCCAGTCGCCCTTCATATGTTACTTGTTAAATTGCTCAGTCTGGGTTAACCAGTCCGAGGAGCGTCTCAAAGGAGGAGTGCTGATGTAAACCTGTTTTAAGACAACAAAAAAACTCCCAGCTCAGAGTAGGTTTTAACATTATGTTAAAGACGTCCTCCGGCCATTTTACTTTCACTGTTGAAAAGCGATATCCCAAATCTAAATGCAGTGAAGTACACACACCGAAGGGGGAAAAAAATGTGTTTTGGAATATTTTTATTCTGTATATTCGTATTCTTCTTTTCACTCTGTCATTTAGGTCATTATTGTGGAGTCACTACGATGTTGTTGATCCATCCTCAGTTTTCTCCCATCACAGCCATTGAACTCTGTAGCTGTTTTAAAATGACCAATGGCCTCATGGTGAAATCCCTGAGCAGTTTCCTTCCTGTCCTGCAGCTCAGTTCAGAAGGACGCCTGCATCTTTGATGTGTCTGGGTGGTTTAATACATAATCCGCAACATAATTATTACCTTGACCATGCTTAAAGAGATATTCAATGTCTGATTTGTTATTATTGTTTTTATTTAAACCTTTATTTAACTAGGCAAGTCAGTTAAGAACAAATTCTTATTTACAATGACGGCCTACCAAAAGGCCTCCTGCGGGGACGGGTGCTGGGATTAAAAATATAAATGAATAAAAAAAATAAAATATATATATATATTTAAAAAAGAAATGCACTACTTGACTGAGGGAACTAAAATATGTATGTATGAGGGACAGAGGAAGTGGTAGGCATTCATCATTATTACTATTTCACACCCAGTGAGTCCATATAACTTTGTCGTTTGTTAAGCCAAATCTTACATCTGAACTAATGTATTCTTGCCTCAAAGAAGGGGGTGAATACTTATGCACCAACTATATTTTAGTTGTTAAATGCTAATTTGTAGAATTTTCTTTCCACTTTGACATGATGGAATATTTTGTGTAGATCAATGACCAAAATATGACAATAATGACACTTGTTATGACTCAAGGCTTCATGCATAGCTTTTATTTTTACCCATAAGAGCAGGAGTTAAATGTCTTTATTTTTACCCATAAGAGCAGGAGTTAAATGTCTTTATTTTTACCCATAAGAGCAGGAGTTAAATGTCTTTATTTTTACCCATAAGAGCAGGAGTTAAATGTCTTTATTTATACCCATAAGAGCAGGAGTTAAATGTTTTTATTTTTACCCATAAGAGCAGGAGTTAAATGTCTTTATTCTCAGAACTTATGACTGATTTTCTACTCTGAAACGCTTTGTGGATTTGGCCCCTGGTGATGGAATTACTGGTCAATAGGTTGTAATAGTATCCATTCGTTCAATTGAACCCAGAGTCATTATCGTTCATCCATCCATGGTACTTCCACGTAGTTCACCGAGTCCTCATCTTCCAGGATATTTTACTTTTGTAGTATACTTTCAGGATATTTTTAGCCGAATGGGAACTATGCCTTTATACCAGGAGTAGACAACCATGTTTGTGGAGTATCTCCGGTACTTCAGCATTTTGTTTCAACTAGTCACCACACCTGATCATCTGAGTTAATTGATTAGTTCAGTGATTGGCTAAATTCAGCACACCTGGTCTTCAGGTCTGTTATATGGAAAACATAAAGTGTCTGTAGTCCTCCAGGGCCATGATTGCCTACCCCT